>NW_018407185.1:578197-613083 GCF_002113885.1 Mizuhopecten yessoensis | reverse complement strand
GACACTTCAAACGACTTCTTCTGAACAACTGAAAGGTATAGAATCTTTATATTTGGCTTGTAGCTTCCTAGGAAAGAGCCCAACAAAGTTTGAGAATGAAAATGACCTTTACCTACTTTTAAGGTCACATGAGGCAGATATGTCAAACAGTTCAAATGACTTCTTCTGAAGAACTGGATGTTATAGAACCTTAATATTCGGCTGGTTATTTCCTGGGAAAGAGCCCAACAAAGTTTGCGAATGAAAGTGACCTTGACCTACTTTCAAGGTCACAGAGGTCAACAACATTTTAATGGATTTGTTCTTAAGAACTAAAAGGAATGGATTCATAAGATTTGGCTGGTAGCTTTTGGAATAGAGCTTACCAATTTGAGAAGGAAAATGACATTGACCTACTTACAAGGTCACAGGGAAACATATGTCAAGCAACTTCTGAAGAATCAAAAAGCATAGAATCTTGTAAAAATATTTTGCTGGTAGTTTCAACAGATGGAGCCAACAAAGTTTGTGAGGGAAATATTTTTAGTGCAATATAATATTTAATGAGAATATTTTGCTATGACTGCTTTAATATTCAGGTGAGCGATACAGGCCCTCTTGGGCCTCTTGTTCTCTTTATCCAAGGCAACTACGTAACCAGAATAAGCTCAAAAACCATGAAAATGTGTTTGGACTGGCCACCATTTTGAAAATATCAATTTTTCCCCCCATGAGCTTTTTAAACGAAAATGAGTCTGTCAGCCAGATCTAGCATACCCCACATTTGCAAACTGCTTAGAAAAAAATAATCACATGTTTCAAACGTATAAAGTAAATATATTGTAAAAGGTTTCATTTCATCATGTCACATTTTCTGCACTGCCAGATCGGAGATTTCCAAATTTGTGACGTCACTTCATTGCATTGTTTTGCGCCATTGTGATGTCACGTCACATGAAATGTGGTGTTGAAGATAGAAATTTCTTGCACCCCTTTCCTACCCTGGACAGCTCTATCTTACACACACAGAAATGAGAGAAATAGATATCTACGATGGTAAACCACTATCGCTTTAATCTCTTCTTTGGTGACTCAATTTCTTGGTCTATATTAATACTTAACTGTCCAAAATTTCTGTGACCTTGAAAGTTGGTCATTCATTTCAACATACTTAAGCTTGGTAGCATGCTACTTGCCAGATCGTATTACCCTCGGCCTTTTGCTTATTTACATGTTTGACCCCAATGACCTTGAAAATTGGTCAAGGTCATTCACTTGAAACAAAATTGGTAGCCTTTCATCCCAGTATGCTACTGCTCATTAAAGCTAAAAACTTTAAACAACTTTTTCTGAAGAACCGAAAGGCCCAAATCATGATATAATGCTGGTAGCATCCTGGGATGGAGGCCCCAAAAAAATATATAAATAAAAATGACGTTTACCTACTTTCAATGTTACAGGGGTCAAATATGTCATAACTTTTTTTGAAGAACTGGAAGGAAAAGAGTCATGATATTAGACAGGTAATTTCCTGGGGGTTGGACAACGTTGTGAATAAAAATGAACTTGACCTATTTCCATGGTTACAGGGGTTAAATGTCAAAAACTTCTTCTGAATAGCCAAGGGTGATTATATTTGGCCTGAAGCTATGATGTTTGGTATCTGAAGAAATGATTTAGACAAATTGTTACAATATGTTAAAGTCATCCAAAGAAGATTGATGAAGTGTACAATGAAGTGTACAGCACCAAGTAATCACGACTTCAACAAAAGGACCACACTGTGTAGATCTTGAGTAACGATTACTTTCTATTCAAATAAATTTGACCTTGTCCCTCTTTGAGGGTCATTGATTTCAGATGAGTAACAGGAGAGCAATGCAGGCCTGTTGGGCCTCTTGTTCAAAAGTCCAGCAATTTAGTCCAATTATTATTATTTTTTATTTTCAACAGATTCATGTACATACATACTGCTTTGGTAATTATAGCACATCGTCCACAAATATGTGCATGACCTATTTAAAAAATAATTACAATGTGTAATCAAAACAGAAAACAAACATTTCATTGTCTCTTCAATGTCTGAATAAACATTTCATTGTTGTTACGTATACATTATTTAAAGAAAACATCAATCAGATTTCTTATACAGTAACAGCAATTGCACATTTTGAAAAAAATTAAATGTTCCCAAAATATACATTTCCCCTCCAAAAATATGTAAAAGACTAAACCAGATGCTCTTCTATAATACCTCTTTTACCAGATACCTTTTCTCTCCAGATTCGACAGGGCTTTTGTCACATGATATACGTGTACTTTTGATATACAAAGAAAATCTGAGAGTTGTACAAAACAATATGCAAAAAAACTGGTATCGTATTGCAGTTCAAGACTGTATATGTCTAACAGCCGAGTACTAGTCAGCAGATATCCTTTTCTTGAAAATTACGAAATTTCAGCCATTTTCAACCAAATTTAGCTATGTAAAAAGTTGACGTTGGTTTGTTACTTATAATGTATACACCACCCCCTGGAGGATGTCGGGGATAAGCGCCGAAACGTCTAGCGAAGGAGGCCCATCCACCCGATGATGGGACTATAGTACCATGTATACGTAATGGCCAGCATTGGAACCTACTTTAACTTAATGCCAATATTAATGGTGTAATGTTCGTATTCAGGAATATATAATGCCCTTAAATGACTTTAGAATATATAATGTCCTTAAATGACCTTAGCTGACCTTAGCTTACCTTAGAATATATAATGCCCTTCAATGACCTTAGCTGTTGATGGGACGTTTATCCCCCCTACAAACGTCCATCCAATCAGGATTTGTTTGGTTTGGTCAGGAATATATGATCATATATTTATGCATGTTGTTATGTTTTTTTCAAAAATTGACAACTATTTATCAAGTCCTTACTCTGTTTAAGGCCAACAAATTTGATAAAAAACAATAACAATAATTCAAAATTGTCTTAATAAAAAATGCATGTATATTATTAATATACCGGTATATTCAACATCAATAGTTGAAGCATCATTGTGCACAATGCCATGAATATAAAGTACTTATAATGGATATGTCCCAACATAAAAGAAATAGAATTAAAAAAAAAAAATCTACCTAGATAGCACTACCAAAATTGAAGGCTCGGTGCTAGTGTTCACCTCCTGGCTTTTGAGACGAAAAGACGTCCGGTCACACAGGGTAAAATTGACTGGCTTTGAAGTCGAGTGTCGCTCCTCTGTAATCTTATAAGCGTAGCAATTGGTCATTTATTTTTTACCCGAGACCAATCAAATAGCTAGCTGTGTGCCTTCAATTTTGCTTGGACATATTCCAGTGGTGCAGAGAGTTAATGTGAACATAACCCCAGGAGTATCAAGGATGCCCTCCACACACTATTTTTTTATGTAGCTTCAACCCTTAAGAACATTTCTCATAAAATCGTTGTCTTTAATTACTTGGCACAATTTATTCATAAGGAAAGAAGAAATCAACAATATGAATTAAGAGTGCGATGATCGCAAGTCAAATCTAAACGGTAAAAGATACATGGCATTGTCTACAATACATATCATAATGGTGCATTCTTATGGTTGATTACAATGTGATTTTTCATCAAGATCTGTTCAGAAATGAAGTTGCAAAAGTAATGACATATATTCTGTGTAAAAAGAAACGGTGACCTTGACCTTTAGCAGGAAGTACACTGAAACATGAACTTTTTACAGTATTCTCATACTTGACCATTTTATGAAGTTTGATAAGAAAAAAATCCTGGTCAATAATAAATAAGGTTGCCAGCTGCAGAGTGTGTACAAAAAATTAACACAAGATCATTTCACTGTTAATAAAGAAAAAATTCATGTCAGTTACAAATATCTTTATTAAACAATCTTCTTTCTAAAACTATATTACTTGGACATCTACATGTGGTCACTACCTGGTTTTGACAGCTGAAAAACCTAAGAAAAAAACTTGTTTTCTGTTTATGTCACATTCCAGTTAATATCATGTTTCCCTCCAATAAATGATAAGTGATATTAAACAGAAAACAGAATCTACCCAATACTGTATGTTTGTCTTGAGACTTGAACGGAAAAGAAGAAACAAACGCATATATATGTTTTGATACATAAAGTAATTTAGTTGTAACACACATTAGCATACTTGCCAACTTTTTGAAATTTCCACGTGGGAGCTAATATATAATTACAGGTGCTCAAAATTAAAAGCATAAACAAAGTATGTGCATGACCATTCTTCAGGGAAAAATAACCCTTTTAAATGGCATCGTTTCAGCTGTTCTTTCAGGTGAAATCATCAGATCTTAGAAAATAGAAATAGTTTAGTGATCGAATCCACTGGTTATAAATAAATGCTCAGTTTTAAATTTAGGGTCCAAAATCAGGAGTGTCCCTCCTAAATGGGGAGACTTGGCAAGTATGCATTAGACATGCGACTGGCTGTCACACCAACTGGTAAGTGGGGTTGATGTGTTTGGCAGTTATAGTCATGTGTGAGAAAGACCCTGATAAGTTGTTTACGCAATATGTCAAGGTGTGTGACCAGATACAAGGGACATACAAATAAAACATCATTTGTAATTTTTTTGGGGACAGTGGCCAAAATCAAGTGAATTTAAATTAAGGAAAATCCACATTAAAGCAAGAGTTGATGATAAAATATATTTGCTCAAAGTTTGTAATTGCCATAAGTTGTCAAACTTGAGCAAATTAAGAACAGAACTGAACTGAACGACATAGATTAAATAGCAGGAAAAAACAGTACATCTAGAAAACATGATATTAACTGGAAAGTGACATTAAATGATGTGATATTAAGTGAAAAGTACTGTATTATGTCGCAAGGGGATAATGATACTCTGAAACCAACAACGTACATCATGATCTAGAAATTAATGATGAGTTAAATACATAATCTGTACATATATACATGAAAACATGTTTCAAAAATATTTTCATGGTGTTGACCATAATAATTAATGTGTGCCTCGTCAACATTTATACTCTACTCATAATTATCACTTTCCCAGTAAAGTAACTGTAAGGAGTCCATTACTTCTTCACAATAAAAATGAAAATAAAAAATTGGCATATTCCCAAATAGATGTTAAAGAAATGAATCGAGAAATATGTTATTAATATCGCTTAAATACTGAGTATAGAGGACCTTTCAAGATTTGTTTCAACCTTAAACTTGAGCAGGTAATGAAAAGTATTTGCATGTGTGTAGCAATGCAGGAAATTTCATGGAAAAGAAAGCATTCCTTCAAGCATTATCACACAGAAACCATGGGCCTGTTCGTTTATGCGAAACAACCGGTTTGACCGTTTATAAATGTAACAATTTCGGGTATAAACCCTGGCGGACCTGCAAATGTGAATGCAGGCCTTGCAAGGCTTTCTCAAGGCTCGCCTGAAAGCAGCATCAGATTACTAGGTCCGACCCTATTTAATAAACGAACAACAGTGGTCCGACCGGTTTGACCGCTTAAACGAAAACGGCCCATGTTACCTTTCACTAAATGATAAATCCAAGATGGCTTCCGACAGCCATGTTGATTTTCATATTCGGCTAAAAACTGAACCTGAATGGGTATAATGTGCAGTGATTCATATATCATTATAATTATGTTACCTTCATTTCACAGGCCACACACAAATTTCGCACAACGCATATTTGGTTTATACACCAGTTTTTCTCTAGCATGGGATCACTGTAAATGGCAATTTGGTTTTATTACGAAACAGTCAAATTGTCTGTAATTAATATAAGTTCTGTCAAAAATAAGGGGAGATACGGCCTTATGATCAATAATACCAGGTATGTACATTTACTTGTAAATTAGAAGCGCACACAAGTAATAATACATGCATATATATAACTGAAACAAATTCATTATTAATGATGATAATGTGCATGATATATGTATATATATATAGACATACACATCATTTAATTTCATACACAAATGTTCATACGTACTACACACAATGATTATGATCGGGTCTGTGATCATGATCCATGAATATGATAACTTTATATATTTACTGGTCACATATATACAGTAAGTCTTTCAACTATCGGCTACAGATTTCTTTTTTCTTGCAAATGGTGTTTTCCCAAGATGGAGCAACATGTGCTTTTTAAGGTGTTCAGAGCGAGTGAACTTTTTGTCACATGAATTACAATCAAATGCCTTGATACGTGTGTGAACAGTCTGGTGGCGCCGAACATGCTCCGCTCGTTTGAAACCTCGATCACAAACAGGACACTTATAAGGTGTGGTGTCTAGGTGAGTGAGTCTGTGCCGTCGCCAGTGCTCGCGACGGCGAAACGTGTACCCACACACCTCACAGGGATAGACTTTCTTTGAACCGTTGTTATGACTTGATGTTGCAGACACTGATTGGGAGTTTTTTCTTTTATTATGCGTCTTCTTGTGTGTCTGTAACTTTTGTTTGTCGAGGAAGTGCTTGCCACATGAGTCACATTTCAACATACGCACTTTGAGTAAATCTTTCGACAAGTCCCCGTCACTTTCCACACCCTCACCCTCTTCACTCTCATACACATCGTCCACACTGAGTTTGGTTTTCTTGGGATCCACTTGCTTTCTGCTTCTCTTCACTTTTGTTTTTTTGCCTCCAGTTTTTGTAGATTGTGAACCGGCCTCTTTCATCATGTGTGCGGCAAGAACTCTCCCAAAACCAGGGATTTTTCTTCCATCCTCTTCGCCAAAAGCTGAATTGAGTTTAATGGAACGGTCACTTTTCCTTGTAGGGGATAAACCGTTGACTTTGTCCTCTTTTTCAAGTAATGTTGTGAAAGGACACATTCCAACCTCTTCACCAATGCTCTGCTCCGATTCTTTTTGATCAGATTTCTCCTCAATTTCTTCATATTGTCCAACAGCATTATCGGAAAATGTCATTTTAATTTCTCCAGTTTCGTCATTGGTAATTACAATAGTGTTAATATCGGCATCAAAATCATTTGACTCGTTGTTTTGAGTGCTGCCACCAGAAACATCTATCCTCTTATTATCTGGAATTTTATTGTCAGTACTTACTATTTTCATCAGGGCTTTATCAGCATCATCGCTGTATGGAAAAGTATCCATCATGTGCACCAAATTGGACTGTTCTACCTTGACAGAAAGTTTCTCCGGAGAAGACGATGGACTGACGAGGCCATGGCGAGTTACCAGCAGTTGATGTGGTAACTTCAAGTCTTGATGGATTGTGGTTGAAGTGGAGGTGCTAAGTTGCATTGTTACAGTTTTAGGAAGGCGGCTTGGCGGAGACTCGGCCAGCAGATGCTTCGGAATCGGGTCCTGGAACAACTCTGGCACAGTTGTCGTATTCGTTTCGGGGCCGTCCTGTAGAATACTTGTCCCGCTAGTTAAAACCTCCACTGGCTGTTCATACATGATGCGACAATTTCCTCCTCTTGACTTTGAACCTTGATGCAGGAGGTATTACAAGTCCATGTCTCGCCAACAGGAAATATCTCACAAAATGGTCAATCTGTAAAAAGAAGTAACAGAAAAACTTGTTATTGACTTGCTTCATAAGGTTTGTAATGTCTAGTTTGTTAATTCTATAACAACCCATCAATTTCATTGGTAGTGGACTCGATCCATTTCCTTTTGATCACGTTTGGACGAACAGTCTTAGAATTTGGAATTTTCACACAATAGACCATAGGTCCATTTATAAGATAGATTTCTTACAGACCAACAGATGTTTATAGACTAGAATTGAACTTGACCAAACTTTTCACTTACATATTTATATAGTGCTTGATATAATTGAAGAAAATACAATATCAGTGTAATAATAAAGAAAGAACTTTTTTTCAATCAATATGACACTGGTCACTAAATCATACTGTATGGTTTAATGACAAGTGTATGGTACTGTATTACATCATAGGAAATAACTTGATAGACAACTTGGTCTATGAAGTTAATGATTCACAAAGATTTACAGTGATTTCTAGATATACAGGCCCCGGATCTACACATGTAGGTAAGTTGGAACATTGCCTGATTGGATAAAAAGTTTATACATGTATTTCTTCATTTATTTACATGTGATAGTCAGAATTTTACAAATAAACATAAAATAAAGTGAAAATGTATGAGAAAATCTAAATTTTAAATAGTAAAATATTTTTTTTTTCTTCTGGTGGGTATATCATTTTGTAAATGTTATTTTTTTCAGTTTCTTAAAATAATTTGTCAAACAATTCTAAATACAGAATACAGTATATCTGGGTGAAATTAGTCTATGCCATAAAATTTGAAATATTGGAAATACTTTTTTATAATAATCTCTGACCATTTTGCTGTGTAGTTGCTATTGTGAATAAAGTTTTACCATTCAATTTCTTTTTGTTATATTAAATTTTGTAATTGTCCCTTATTATTATTATCAGGTATAATATGACTTCACTGTATCCTGGGCTGGGCAATTAATAACTTATCAAGGAATAAAATAAAACATAACTTACCAAAACCGAAAATATACACGGATGACAATTAATACTGTCGACAGTTGGAGATACAATTACACAGGAATTCAAATGAACTTTCCAGTTTTCTGAACTGGGGATTTTAAATCAAGAAAATCTGATAGCCCTAAACTTCATTTATATGCATATATCTTACATCTTCGACATACGACATACCAGTAGTGACCATATGACTCCATAAAATGTCTAGTAAAATTCCCCAGCAATATATTATAGCAGGTCTAATATCGGAATTTCTTGTTTAATTGGAGTTGAATCTAACTAATAACAGGGGGTTGCAATTTAGCTGTTTACTTAGGAACACAGGTGCTTGACATGCTAACATGGTGTGTCTATACTTAAATTAATTAATAAAGTGCAGCGGAACTGGACTGGGTCGATCGTTGATGACCAGGTACCTCCATTGGTAGAGTGTCCGTCTAGAGTTCAGAGGGTCCCAGGTTCGAACCCCACTCGGGCAGTTACATTTTCTCCTGTTAATAAATGGTGAGCTTGCCAATCCTTGTTTCAAGCATTGGGAGTATGATTAGCAAGGGGATACCCAAACTTGGGTTGTAAACAGTTGTGTCTTTGCGGCCAAAAACTTAGAAAAAGGAGGGAGAAATGTAGCGGAACTTGACTGGGTCAATTGTCAGCGACCAGCTAGGTAGCTCAATTGGAAGAGTGTCCGTCTAGAGTAAGGAGGATCCCGGGTTCATACCCCGGTCTGGCGGTTACGTTTTCTCTTTCTCTCGTTATTTTATTATTACAATAGTATACATCAAATTAGTGTGTCAAGCACCTCTGTTTCGGAATACAGGCCTAGCTCTATTCGAGTATTTCAGTATTTGGTGACAGTGGTTACATATCAGAAAACACGTTTTCATTCCTTACAGTCCCTTCGTTCGTGTAAACTGAAAAAGTCTCTCAGAGGATTTAGGAGGGACTGTCCCTCGTTCCAAAATCTGAACGAACACACGAATAGTGCACAGGTGTAGCTTTCTCGTTTAATTTGTTAAAGCATTTTTTTCATCTTCATCTTCCTCCGTCAATATTGACGATTACATACATTCATATTGATATTGGTCAAAACACGAACAAGCATTTGCATTAAGTTTATGTAAAGAAACCCTGACTACGGTCTACTGTAAGGCTACCAATTAAACGTAGCTTTGGAAGGCTGCCTCCCCCCCGTTCACTCAGCCGGGGGGATGAGTAAATCACGGTAGCTGCTGACGATTTGGTTTTCCTTTCTGAAACCATATGAAAGAAAAATACCTTCCACTTTGCATATACATCGGTAAAGCATAACAATTATATACAATACCTGAGAGATAGCCAGATATTTGTTGATTTGGCAAAATCACACCGCTTTTGTTGCTTCCCGGAAGTCAAGAGAGTTTCGACGCTACGTTTTTAGGGAATGCTCATTGGTTGATAAATAGATACAGAAGGGAGGTAATCGTGATAAAAATGGCGTCATAACACCAATAACTCACCACAAGTGTAATTCGAGAACTTATAACGTTGGATTTCCATATGTATTGCACGTTATGAATATATATGACAAGCAGGGACACTTTTTGGCTTGCATGCAATTCATTATTCACCATTTACATTACAAACACACCATTAATTTATGACCTTGTTATTACTGTGCCTATTGAATACGAGTTACTCCCCCTGCACCACTAAAATCTCACTGTCATAACGGGCATTACTCAAGTTATAGATATTTTCTCCTTAAAACAAATAACAAAGCTATCAAAGTTTTCAGACACTTCATATATATGTTTATATATACGAAAACAAGACAAAACAAGGATTTAGCAAATTACCGGCATTCTAACTTATTAGACTCTTTAGACGATGAATTAATTTGATTAATGAGGAAAATGGTCGGTTGCTCCAATGTAATTTGTCGATAATACACAACAGTTAGAGTAGGCTTAATCTGTTCGGCAAGTTATTGCCATGGGTTTCTCGATCTATACATTGCAATGGTCTATTCACGGTAAAATCAGACCCCAACCTCTTTGTATTTTACATCTGTCCTAATTTGGTTTGCATACATTTACTGATCATAGTGTTATCATCATTTCGTAGCATGGACGAGACAAGACAAAAAGCAGTGGTGAGTTTAGAGTTTTATATAGCATACATGATATATAGAATTGATCAAATGTTCCGTTTAGAATCTTGCACAAGCTTTAATACTTTAAAGAGTCACGAGACGACGTAAAACCTACGTCTTTGTACGAGTATAATAATGTGCCTCACGAAAAAGTTTTTATTTAAATGATGAAAAGGACTTTTTGAATTTCAATCATGCGTCTCAAAAGACTTATATAGAGGTTCTCAAACGAGCTCTGGTTGGTTATGATGTTTAAATCTAATTTGAGTTAGTTTACCCATAATTTTCAAATTGTATCTAGACATATGGTTCACCCAACGTCTTTTATAATTTGGAAACTAACGAACTAATTATCACGAGTTTGGGAACCCTTTCCTCCCATAACGTTCATATTTTATCTAGAGTTTTGCGCCATGGTCGTCGTCTGCTTCAGTCACACAGAACTCTAAAAAAAATCCCGAGACAGGCTCCGAATGAGGAAAATGTGACCGAAGAAGCTCGAGCACGTGAGGGGTACACAATCTTTTAATTCCCTGTCATGTGATCAATATAATCCAATCAGTCACGCTGTTATATAGATGAGATAGATGCTGAAGAGACTGAAAAACTATCATGAAGTTCGCGGTCCTGACACGTATCTCGATGTCTCATATCAGTTTGCGTCAATGCAAGTATATTTTGATATATACTCAATATCGAAGCATTCGGTTACACAGTTTGGTCACCAACGAACTCTTAGTCCTGATATTTTTTTTAAGTGTCTCACTTTCGTATTGTTCTTTTCTAAAAGGATTACCAAATTTAAACATACCAGGTACGAGTACCGCAATAATGCTCGCGAGGAGAGCCTCTTTTACAACAGACGTTCGAAACCAAACCTCATTTTGAGGACCCCTGTCCCACTTTCGTCTACAAAGTAATTTTACTAAATTTCATTTTGGATAAACTGTAGCGCAAATGGGCAAAAGCACTACCATTGACCAGGTATAGCTCTGTTGGTTGGAGAGACAGTAGAAATGTACAACAATCTGAGGTCCAGAGTTCGAATCTTCGTCTAGCCATACTGAATTGTATTTTTTATACACAGAACGCTATTATTTATAATGTATTTTATTTATTTAATCATTATTGTTCCTAAGTTTCTCAAAAAATAGAACGTAGATTGTTCAGAAAACTCAGTCGTTTTTATAAGATTCGGTCAGGATATTCACCAAACTATCTTGTGTCTCTTCTTCCTCAGAAAGTGTCTGACCTGTCTCCAATGTATAATGTACAAAGAAATACAATGTTTCAACATTAAATATGGTATACCAATATTACATTAGAAAGCCTGTTGTTTGGTGATATTTTGTTAGATGTAAAATCAAACGAAGATATTTGTAAGCATGTTCAACAATTTATTGTTGATAGTAAACGGCTTGCGTAAATACAGGTCAATATATAGTGTCATCTATACCTAGCTGTTGTATACAATACTCAATTCATCTAGCAGTATCTTTTTTTCCTGATCTCTGACTTTTTTTCTACTGTCCTATGTTTTTCTGCTTTTCTTATACTATGTGAAATACATTATGTGCTAATTATTATTGGGCCATTGCTAAGTTTTGCATATGTATACTTGTATTACGGAGAGGACATTGATAAGTTGTGATAACTTGCGTCCAATCTTTTTGTGTTGTATTTATGCAATACATTTTATTTAAACTCAAGTTGATTCTATATTCAACAGCTTGTTCCGAATATCATGATCCCCATGATATATACAGGGAAAAAACTTAAAACACAGTGTTTCCAAAGCTGCATGAATACTAAGGAGACGTTTTACGTTCTCCATCAGGATCTCGCAGGAAACATGTTTTTTTGTTGTGTGATATGAAGGTCGATGTTATTTTTTTATCATGCTCATTAGTGTGCCTTGTTATTTTGCTTTCACTGCCCCAGTTCTCACTTTGAGGGCCTGCATTCATTGGATTCGATTTTGATTTACACGGCGGGCGTCACCGATGAAGTCGAAAACGCCTACCCTTCCGGAACGCATGGTCTTAATCTCCGTGTACTTTTTCAAGGGTCTCCATGTCAGTCTTTCCTTTGTTCGTATTTTCCCCTTAATTGTATCAATTTTGAGTTCAAAGTACGAGTTTGTTGATAGTTGGGTTTCCTTTTGTTGTTATATTGAACTGATAAAAAGTAAAGAAAAAACTCAGTCACACTGTGTTTAAACCTTGGGCAAAACAAAAAACAGAATCATTACTAAGTGTGTATAGCCTGTTTAAGTATTTTGAAGTGTTTTTTTACATACCATTACATGCATTAGCAGAGTTCATATTTGTATAACAGAAGGAAGAACGGTAGACTAGTGGCAGGACGCTGGGCTGTGTTGTATCTTTGAGCAGGATACTTTACTCTGCTTGTTCCAGTCTACTCAGCAGTAAATGAGTACGTGGTTGGGCAGTGCTAGAATTGTTGAATGTGAGCTGTGAGCGCCGAAATGGAAGCACCGGCTGTATGCTCCCCAGGGAGTTGAGACAGATATTGTCTGGTTGCAAAGACCCTATAACCATGGATAATAATGTGTGAACCGCTTTGAGACGACCTACGAACTAGGTTGTGATAAAGCAGTATATAAGAACCTCGAATTATTATTATTATTATTAAAATAATAATATATATTGAACAATAAGAATATTAAAAGTGAAGTTGCAATAGAAAAAATATATTGAAAAGGTATTAAGTTTATTCTGACATTACTACAATCAAACATGTATTGTATACGATTCAAGGTGAAACCAATAGTATCTCTTTTGGATTAATAACGCAAATTAAGAAATTTTATCTTTAAACTCCACGTAATGATAAAAGTTAATAAAACGCCATATGGTCTGGTTAGAGTGATGTCGAAAAGCAACGAAAATATTCTTAAACTTGCCAAAAACATTTCACGCAGGTAGAATATTATTCCTTTCATTTTTGAACAATGTGGTATGATCCAGCTCATCTCTTTGAAACTTGATTATCTCAACAAAATAAATAAATTAGTATTAAATAAATAAATGAATATTAAATAAAAGGATTTATTTTTTTATATTTTGAAAAAACAAGATAATTCTACATGCACATACCAGAAACAAGTACAAGAAAAAATAACATTATGTTTAAAATATTTTTTGAGTATTTTTTTTATATGATTCAACTTAACTGCCTGAAACACTGCCTGAAAAGTATCATTGTATAAATAAATATAACAAAACAACAACAACAACAACACTTTTATATATATTTTTAATCAAATAAATAAATAAGTAAAAACATAACATAACACACTTATTACAGAATTAAGATGAACGTTTTGTCAAACTAACAAGGCTTTCGAACAAATGAAGATCCCAGGCACGTACCGGCCTCCCACCTCTGGTCTAGCAGCCCCCGGTAGCGCGACCTCCCACCTCTACGACCACAACCGCTACGGAAGGTGTCTGTGTTAAAGAGGAGCTAGATTACAAGCTGCGAAAATACCAGGCTACTAATAACAACCTTTACGATTGACTATTTTAACGCCTTGCCAAGGACTTCAACCCTTCCTTCCCTTTTAACAGACAAATTAAAAACATTTTCTTTCATTTTCAACAAATCCATTTAAACCAGTATACATGAGATGTCAATTAACACATCGATTCAGTTCACAGCATCTCTTCAAACAGTGACATCCGTCAAAACTTCGTTTTACGCATTTAATTCAATTCCCAGTTGAGATCGCCCTACCTAAACTAGCCTAATATATAACTACCCGCCTTAATTTTGTCCATCAAAGATTTATCGCTTATCATCTCTCGCCGGTGCTGGTAGAGTAAGTTTGAAGTGGCTTGGTCATCAATTATAAACTTCTCTTGTTTGAATTTCTTTTGCTTTGGATCGACATAAATAGTATCACCTTATTCGAAGGGGTTCGAGATCCCATCGCGTCCTTGACCTTTGTTAGGCACTATTTTCTTTTGATGCGCAAGGGTCGCGTTATTTATGTATCCCAATTTACATCCTATCTTTTAACCCTTATTGTGTGAGCCAATCTCCATTTCATACAAATCCATCCCTCCCGCTTTATGCGGTAGCATTTACATAATTTCGTTTTGTCCTGGGACATCGGAAGATTCTGTTGCAATACTTAAGATACCTGCACTATCTAACATCATTCGGGATTCTTTTATACGGGCTGTGTTACGCTTTTAACCCCTGTGATCTCACAGGTATTGTCATGGTAATCGGAGCGTTCTTCTGCCAGAGTCGATCGACCCAGACACAACACCAATTACAATCTCTAAAATAATTGCTAGGTTGACCTAAATTTCAAAAATGGAGGAGGAGGAATAATTGAATGGAGGACCCCTTTTTTTTGGTCTATTATTCAGGGCTTATAAAAAACAAAAAACCTTGCTTTTGCATCAAAGAAGAAAATGTACCGCAAGAGTACTGTGATTTCGCTTCTTTAGCACTCTCTTGTAAAATGTAGAATCGTTTAAAGCAAACTTTTGTATTTATCTAGTAAATTTATTCACTTTTAGTATAAACAGTTAGGGTGGTACACACAAGGTTTACCCGAATCGATAAGTCCCGAGTTTAACATAAGAATATGTCCTCAAACAATGGTCGTCTGCTCGACAAAATGGTCGTCTGCTCTACAAGTGACGGACGAGACAAGATAAAGTGCCTTCGACCTTCCCACGATGGGTTTTCAAACTTGCTAGATGTATACATAATAAGATTGTATTGTTACCTCATTCGCGCACCAATTCTACATAATAACATCGTGTTTGTTACCCCATTCTCACAAGTTCGACTGGTCAGGGTGAGGAATGTTTGTATTGATTATACAACAAATATATGGGATCCATGTCAAGTTGATTTGTATGAATTATTTGTCAAAAGATGACCATAGCACACACAGAGGTGATTGCATATTTAAAATTTGTTTAAAGATACAGTGTGCCAAAAATGAATTGCACTACATCATAGAGCTATTTTGTCCTTCTAAGATTCATATGTGTTGCTTAGGGGCCAAACAGTTTGAAATCCAAATTGGTCTACACTAGTGCTGACCCGGGAGGGAAGTATGTAAAGTAAAACCCCTACATTTATGAATTTCAAAATTTAAAGGTGTGATGGTATATTTCAAATTAAACTAGAAATTGTTTTAACTCATTCCCCCCTGACAGTTCATAATGACTATTCCAACCTTTGAATTGGAAGAGTTTAAATGTGTCTTCAGGGGTGAATGAGTTAATAACTGAATTTGACAGGCTTTTCAATGTTAGGACTGATTTTGTCTTTGACTACACAACTTATTTTTTACCTGATGGTGAAAAGCCCTAATAATTTATATAAGTATACTTTGATAATAACAATAATAATTCGAGGTTCTTATATACCGCTTTATCACAACCTCGTCTGTAGGTCGTCTCAAAGCGGTTCACAAATTATTATCCGTGGTTATGGGGCTTTTGCAATTAGCCTATAGGTATATTTCTCAACTCTCTGGGGAGCATACAGCCGGTGCTGCCATTTCGGCGCTCACAGCTAGCATTCAATAATTCTAGCACTTATCAACCACGTACTCATTTACAGCTGAGTAGACTGGAACAAGCAGAGTAAAGTATCCTGCTCAAAGATACAACACAGCCCAGCGTCCTGCCACTAGTCTACCGTTCCTCCTTCTGTTATACAAATATGAACTCTGCTAATGCATGTAATGGTATTTTAAAAAAAGCTTCAAAATACTTAAACAGGCTATACACACTAAGGATGGAAATATCGATTGTCAAGCCTAGTAATGATTCTGTTTTTTGTTTTGCACAAGGTTTAAACACATCACAACAGCTTAGATACAAAAACGAATGCCACCACCGAGAAGACGATTGGAAGAGAAAAAAAAATATTTCCTAAGGAATACTATATGGTAAGGGGTGAGGGTGCTATGAGGATTTTTTTTCTATTTAGGTCCGTTTATTGGTTGAAACCCCCATTTGAGCATGCATAAATTGAATACATTTATAATAAATTCAAGGTAGGTGATATGGAAACTAACTTCAACATGCACAAGGTGTAAATAGTTAAAAAATGCTTAAATATCGTTTTTTTCTTTATTTCCAAGTATGATTCTCCAAATAGATAAACTGATGCAATACGTAAATACTGTCACATGCTAATTTCCCCTTTTATAGCGGAAGTGTCCCCCGTCTCGCACCAGATAATTAAAGTCATAATGGAATGAAGATAACTGAATAAATTTGGTATTAAGAGTCACATACTTTCTATAACCACTAGATATGGACCCGTGACCTTCTCTGCTCGTGACAATGAGGTCAGACGGGACCGGAGGCCAAAGTACGTAAACGTCTAGTGTCGATGGTGTGTCAAGACTGATCAAGGTAAACGGTAGTTAGATATACAGTTTCAAGCTAGAAAAAAAAAATCATGTAAAAAAATAAAATTAAAATCACATAGTTCTATAACATAAACTCATAAAGAGAATAAAGAAACCAGAACTTATATTCAATATAAAACAGACATAAGGAACTGACACAATAGGAAATACAACATGATCCAATAAAATAGAGGAGAAACAGGTAGTAGGTTTAACGGAAATTGGAATCGCTTCCTGCGCCACATGTGGTCATTGAACTGATGTACGCGTGTATGCATTTCATCAACTATCACAGACAAATAAGTTAGTACTGTGCTTGTGCTATACATTCCCAGATGATGATGCTTCTTACAACATAAAATGATTGAACGGCATTGTGTTTGTCAGTTTCATGCTGGTATGCACGCCAATAGGTTAAACGTTGATAAAATGCCATGAAATCATTATATATTTATTTACTATTTACCTAATTATAGATATTCCCTTATATTTTCGATACTGAAGTGTCTGTGTCATTATATCGCAAAATAATATTCCTGGAACAGCCTAACGTCACCAAAATGTTTGATTCTAACGGTTGTCCCATGTAAATCGAGGCGGGCGATAAAGCTTCAAAATGACGCTGATCGAATTGCGTTCACAACTCTATGAACGCAATATTTGTCTGGTATGCTTATAAAGGAACTTGCAGTGGACATGCATATATTTGTACCATGCTATTTGGACACTAAGCCTATCTTCATCCCTTAGTGCGTTAACGTAGCATATTACACTGTAGAAACAATTCCAGTTCATTCTATCAATTTCTCCGTCACATTGATATCAGACGAGATGGAGGACAAACTAGGATCACGTCTGGAATCAAGGTGAAATACCGATTATTAAGGAAAATGGCAACGATTTATAAAGACCCAAGCTATACCATATGTCTATTGTCCATCTACAATCACTAGCTCTAGATCTCCATCACTGGGTCGCGGAATCCCCAAGTACTTCCGCAGGTTGGAACTTTTTCTCCGGGTACTCCGCTGTTCCTCCGTCTCCAAAAACCTGGCTCGTCCTAAAATGATCACGGCTGTTAAAAGGACATAAAGCACAAACAAATACACAACCATTGTCTATTATTTGAGAAGGAGAATTGTTGAGTAATATATAAACAAGAAATACATCAGGGAATGATAGCGAATGGGTCAACGTGAGGTACATCAAGAATCGTACTGCAAGAAGGGTATCTTTTCATGTGGTTCAATATTGTGTTTCGATTTGATTTTGGTGTCTCGTTTTCGTATGTGACATCACGGAATTAGATAAGAGGGAAAGGCAACTGCCTCTTCGGCATAGGAAATATGTCTGGTGCAATTTGATGTCGCGAGAAACCGCGAGAACGCGTGCTATCTAAGTCTGTGGTGACATGACGTCTCAGAATTTCTTTTTTGTTTGAAGGCATCGGTTTTTTTGCACTGATTTAATCAATGAATTGTAACAAAAACAGATTCCGAATGTGTTTTAGGTTAAGTTAATATTGTGGCGTTTATTTTGAAGCAAGCCCCATCTTTTTTGGTTCTTTGTACACCTTATTATAAAAATCAACACAAAGATGTATACATATGTTCGATTTCTGGCATTTAGAATAAATGCTCATTTTCGACAATTTAAGTGTTTGTTATTTTATCGACAAAAAAAATAGCAGAGTATAACCTGTGTGTGCTGTTGGGTTTAATGCAGACTAAACACGATAATATAATTGTATTTATGCAATGCATAAAGTAATTTATATTATCTGGTTAGTATATGATATTTTTATTTGTTATATTTTGTGGGTTCCGGATGGAGGATAACTTTCCGTTTTTGAAACTAGTCCATCCCTATAGAAGTAGTCACGTGATGTTTTGGTGTACTAAAGTCACGTGACCTGTGCAGAATATTTTTCCATGCTGACATTTTGAAAAATCTCCTTAAAAATCAGCTACCCTCCTCCTCCCCTAATTTGTATCCACCTTTATGTACTATTGTGTAATTGTTGCACATCTTTGTTTTAAATTTTGTTTCATTTGTTGTACATCTTTTAATTACAAATGGTGCGTTTATTTTGAAGCAAGCCCCATCTTTTTTGGTTCTTTGTACACCTTATTATAAAAATCAACACAAAGATGTATACATATGTTCGATTTCTGGCATTTAGAATAAATGCTCATTTTCGACAATTCAAGTGTTTGTTATTTTATCGACAAAAAACATAGCAGAGTATAACCTGTGTGTGCTGTTGGGTTTAATGCAGACTAAACACGATAATATAAGTCCTTTTTTCATCCTGAACGTCATTTCGTCGACCGTATTCTGTTTGGTTCAAGGAAGCAAACTGATTATTTATGCGGGGTAATCATGACTGCTTTTTCAAAGATAATGTAATGTACCTGTAATGAAAACATGCAGACTAAACGCAATAAAACTTATATATCTGTATATGACGTCATAGAAAGCTTGCACTTTTGGATTTACACATCCATTGGAGAGATGCGCTCAAGCGTGGATATATATTCACTCGCACAAAACTACGTGCTATTTGTGACGTCAGGTACTAACAGATGTTTGTTATTGTTTATATCTGCAGTAGGCAAGCTTTATTTATTTTATTTCCAACTTAAATCAATCACTCTTGTTGGCCCGGATAAAATCGCACAATGCGAGAGGAAACCGGAGCACCCGGAGAAAACCCACGTGATCGGGCAGGTGATCCAACACCTTTTTCACGTGTGATCGGGGATTCGAACTCCTGCCGTCACTACGCCACCAAACCATCCGCATATACTGTGAATCATTTGCAGCACATCATGATGTCACGCTGTTAGTATTAATGACGTCACGAAAAAAGTCGTTTCGACAAAAGATCAAAAGTCACCGTAGAAAGCTACTTCGATATCTATAAGGCAACATGATAAAGAAGGAACAACGACAACGACTTAAATAAATGTAAGCAATATCAGTAGCGAGGCGGTCAATTGAGATTTTTGTATGGGGTGAATTGATGGTCGAAATCAAGCACAAGTAGTTCCCTATTATTCCAACATGACAATTTTTGAAAATTTATGAGGATTCAGAGTCATGAATGTAATTGAAGTTCTAAACTTCTAAACAACTGGTTAACCGTGGATATCAATGAACAAAAGGACATCAACTTAAGTAAACATGAGATACATAAAACCCTTACTTAAAGGTTTTACATTAAACATCATTTAAAGTGTTTCGTTGAAGTTAACCTACAATGCGTTTAGGCTGGTAAGTGTCAGTGTAATGTAAGTATAAAATGTTCTACCCTAGTAGTCAGAAATTAAAGACGAACAAGTCACGTGGCAGAGTGGTCTTGACAGCTGACCCGTCTGTCTGAAGTCTGGTTAGCTTACGGTGCAAAAGTAAAATAGTTATTTTACAGATTTAGTAAATCTTGTTTTTACGACATTAAGGGAGACCGGTTGTTTTCACGGATAAGCCAATTTGTTGGTTTCATTTCTGGAATACAGAAATATATATATATATATATGGATTTTGTTGTTATTTGCAACGGTGATTGACAATTCCCATTAACAAAACAAAAAATGTTTAGTATGGCTTTTAACATTGTCTTCCGCCTTTTTGTTTTAAGTAACCTTTTGGTGATGATTTTTATAAAAGATATAAAGCTTTAAAGTCAATTTCTTAAGCTTATTATTTTTGGCCAATCACAGGTAGTTTTCTGAAGTTCAACTTATATAATCGTTCGTGGTTTTTTTTATGAAGCTCAATGGCTTTACAAGAAAGTTGAAAAGCATTGTGCAGATGCATATTATTTTTGACTGAATGCTTCGCGGCCAGGTAAAACCTGTGAATCCTTGGATCTTCAAGGAGATTCGTCATGATCGAAAAGCGTCGGATTTCCTTAAATTGTGGCACGACTTTTCCGAACGACATGGTACCAGGGGGCATCCAAAAATTCTTTTTCCACGACATTCAAACATTGAGATAAGGAAGACCTTCTCCCCACGAGTAGTTCAATGATGGTATACTGTCGTCCAAAGGATGTGATATCAGCACCATTAAAAAATATTTAAAAACAGACTCGATAAACATTGGATTGATCAGGAACTGAAATATAATTAGAACTAACATGCTTTGTTAATCATGTGATGTCCATAACCAAACTGTCATATGTTATGTTGTACATGTTTATCCTTTTTTTAAAAACATGTTTGAGTCCAGTGTAGAGGTTCATGCAGATCCCGTATCGGAAAATAAACTTGAGTTAATATGTCAATCTAACCAAACTTTTCCCCGGACCACTTACTATGACGATTCAACCCCTCTCCATTTCGATTGCCTACAATAGGTGTTTTTGCTGGGCTCTCATGGCATCTCCTGTTTCTGTCGCTAGTTAAAATAGACAGATATATTTCAAATAACAACTCTTCACTATGATTTGTGTAATAGATGAGATAAAAGGTGGATACCTTATATTTAAAAAAAAATCATATATGGGTATCGTTGATGCCGTCTTTTCAACAAGACAGGGCAAACATCAGGTGTTATTTCATATTTTTTGTAATAAGTCGAATGATTGAAATCTCATACAGATCCAGCTGCAGAAGGACTCGAATTCCGTTTATGTTTGTATGATTTTTAAATCTGAAAAGGCATCATATGTCAAAGGCAAGAAGTCTCATGTAAAAAATATCTCAACGTGTCAAATCTTGATTCCATTTAATTACAAAATAAACAAAAATGTCGTGTGTCTATGACATATAAGCGTTTTTATACACTACGGAATTATAATAATTCTTCCATTTGCTTCCATTTCTATCAGATATTGCACATAATGATGTTGATTTCAGTAGGATAACACGTTTGAAGGAAATGTAAATATTATGCCTACTTTAAACTTTGAGACTGATATTGTTTTAGTAATTAATTTTGCAGGCTGGTAATCAGTTCTTTTACATTTTAAAACCTCCTTAAACAATACATAAAATAATAGTTGTGAGATAACGTAAAATCTCGATATAACGCCAATCATATTATACCGCCAACGTATTTTAGTTTCCTCTTTTCCTTTTGTCTAAACCGATCCTTAATAAATCTCCCTAAAGTTAACAACAACCCCCTTTATAACGCCAAATTTTGATGAACAAATATTGAAAATATACCGAGAGTTTTCTGGATACAAATTAACGATTAACGCCCCCGGTAAAACATGAGGTACCCCATCTCTAGCGATCTATAATTTGTACTGAGTATATGCGAAATCTGAACTCTACACACATATGGAACAATTACCAATTGTTCATTCATTTAATTTGTTTTCACAACACTTCACTAATGAAGGTTCAGTTTGTCTTCCGTTTTGTTTCTGTGTTTGTTCAGTTCTTATTGGTGTCTTTAGTTGCTGCTTTTCCATTTGTTTTGTGTCTTTTTAGTTCCTTTTGTTGTCATTCCTTTTGTTTTGGTGTCTATTTAGTTCCTTTTGTTGTCATTCCTTTAGTTTTGGTGTCTATTTAGTTCCTGTTGTTGTCATTCCTTTAGTTTTGGTGTCCATTTAGTTCCTTTTTGTTGTCATTCCTTTAGTTTTGGTTTCTTTTTAGTTCCTTTTGTAATCATTCCTTTAGTTTTGGTGTCCATTTAGTTCCTTTTTGTTGTCATTCCTTTAGTTTTGGTGTCTATTTAGTTCCTTTTGTAATCATTCCTTTAGTTTTGGTGTCTATTTAGTTCCTTTTGTTGTCATTCCTTTAGTTTTGGTGTCTATTTAGTTCCTATTCTTGTCTTATCCTATGGCGTGGTGTCTTTATAATTACTGTTCTTTTCTTTACTTTTTATTCATTTTTCAAATGACCTTCGGAGAAAAATTCGTAATGATTCTTTTGTGTTTTGATTCCATTTTTTTTTTCTATTTCATTTGGCAAGTGTTGAAATTAAAACTAGAATGAACTAATTAGTTGTGTTTTTTCTTAATCTTAAATAAAATAAATAAGCCAATATTTTGGAAGTGAAAGAGACATGTGAAGATTCTGAAACTGTCTGGCCGACTGTTGAGTCAAAAAGCCGAGACATTACTTCTTTCGCTATCGTAAGCTAAAGGAATGTCCAACGAAGGTCATTCATCTGGATATCTCGTCTAAGCGGATGTGATGTTATTTTAAGTCTTCGTCATCAGTATCTATGGTACATTAATCATAGACATGCATATTATAACACCTATCAGGGGCGTGGAGACGACTGGCGTGGATGTTCATTGCAGTTTCGCCTTCAAAGCGGTGAAGATAATGAACGGAAATAGGGTGTGCAATGAGCCGTCGTGGGGTAGTCGACAACACCGGGTACAGTAGTCTGGTCCTTGTTCTCCGGACAAAAGCGAGTGGTCATTAAGAGAGAGAGGCGCGTTTAGATAGACTTGTGCACATTGACCATCAAGGGATTTTCAATTAATCATATTTTACCAGATCAAATCAATTTGTCATGTACATGTCAGTTAACGCTAAAAAGATAAATAGCTGTTCATTTTTTAAGCATGTCTGAACATTTTTGGAGGTTATGGGTGACTGACATGTGTTAAGGTCACTGTTAAGATATAATAAAAAGCAGAAAGATAGCCAATTCTGTATAAGCTACTTAGCTGAAGTGTTTCAGTTCCAAACTAAACTTACATTGTATCTGGGCGATATTTTTTTATCAAGGAACAGGGTTTTGCTTTGACTTGATCAATTTACTGCAAATTAATTTAGTTTTGACTGTTTTTTGTTTTGCAAATTATACTGAATGGTTTATTTGTGAATACTTGAATCATCGATTGAGATGATGTATTCCAATATTGCATTAAAAAGAACGAAGAAGAAAATTGATGGAAAAAATATTGATATTCTCGAATGTGTCCTGAAGAATGTAAGTGTCTTTTATTAGAAAGCCTCGGGGTTTATTAAATATCGAAGACCCATTTGTGTGGGTTTTTTTGTCTATTCTACATTCCTTTGTTTGAAAAAGTATCACATATTCTCTCGTTTCCGTTTCAGATATAAGCTCAAAAAAACTTAAACACGCTTTGACTGGCTAACATTTTTAATATACAAACTGTTTCGCTGAGCTTTTCAGACGACTGTTTTTTTGGAAGAGAAAAATGCATACATAATTTTGTTTTAAATTTGAAAACCAATACAAAACATTTACTGGTAATAAATAACATGTATCACAAACGTCTACACATCAATACGAAAATTACAATCATAGTAGAAAAGATTATTTCTCCTTTGATTTTGCCAATATAACATTAACTTGTCAATGTTATTATTTCTGCTCAAGCAAAACAATATACCTTCTGCTCAAGCAAGAAAATGTTCATGCATTGCTAAGCAATGATTTATAGTCTATTCATTTTTTTTATAAAAATATATATTTATATAAAAAAATATATAAAATATATATATAAAAAATATCTATGTTAGGTTTCATATTTTCATTCGTCAATGTCAGCGGTGTCGGTCGTTTTCGTAAAAGTTGGTCCTAGACCTGTCCGAGGTTCTCTATGTTAATGCATACCTTGGTTCTCACCTAGACACAAAAGAACCCTATATTCAGTTTCGTCCGAGCGCACCTGTTGTGGTTACTGACCATGGGTAATGAAGATGTTGATAGCGAAGGCCTCTCGACCGTTGAATGAGGCATTCATTACATCAACGTGTAGGTTTACGCCGCATTACATTCAACTGAAATACAAATTTGTCTCCCTTTTACTACCACACACGTGCGTCCTCGAATTGAATTCCTCGTGTCTTTGTCGTACAAGAAATTCATGTTTTCACAAACTTTTCTGACAACTCTAATACATTCCTTAAATCAATATTCTTTATTTCTTCAAGAATTTATTCAAAACCTTATTGCTTTAGAAATTCCTTCTATTTTGTATTTTCTACCATCTCAAAGAATACATTGTGTTATATGATTACAGTGCACAGGTCATCCGCTGCGGATGAAAGTCTGTTGAATTAACTGTACATGGCATCTTAATTGATCAATCTGCCTTTAAATCTCGATTTCTTTACTTGAATCGGTGTCATGGACGTCAGTGATATTTATCATTAATAAAGTTTGATAAACTCCACGTTTAGCGAGATTTCAATATAAAATTTCTTACAGTGTTCTTGAGTATTTTGTTTATGTAAATATCTAAACAAATTTTGAAAGAATTCTCGTTTTCTTCGAGTTTCTTCAAATACTATCTCTGGGATTATTTCATTACAGTATTGCTTACTGAAATATGTAGAAAAAAGGGAAAGTGATTCAACTGTAAAATTTGAAATATTATTATACATACCAAGGAAATAAATTGTACAGAAATTAAATGTTCACTTTATCCTTTTTTACGATCAAGTAAATCGTAATTGACATGCATTAGCAATGTGGTAGCAATTTAAACAATTACAAATTATTATTCTTGACAAGTAAACTATCTTAATGAACGTTTAAAGAGTTTTAACGGTATATTTTCTAACGAGGACGGGTTTGTCTCAACATTACAATTAGCTGTTGTTTGCTTTATACATATATATATATACACACACCCTCACACTCATCCCAACACCACCCCTCAGCACACGCACACAAACTCTCATTTGCATTCAACTTAATCAATTAATAAGGCTTAAAAACCTTAGCTGAATTGTTTGATTTTGTTTCCTTTCTCTTAACAGTTATGGGCACATGAAGACGGGTGAATTGGGAGAGGCTACCGAAAGGAAATAGAAGGTAAGCGAGAAAACTAAAAATCCCGAAGTTGCAAGATCAATGTTGGTCTCTTTAGTGTCACGTTTGTTAGAGACACAGAAGAACCCCTTTTCTGAATTAGTTGGCTCTTATGGCATGCAGTTATTCTGTAGAGATATCACATTAGTCGCCTCTTTCCGTATGCACGATAACACATTAGTCGCCTCTTACGATATGCATTAATACCACATTAGTCGCCTCTTATAATTAACTTGCACTAATTCTGTATGGTTACAACATTGGTCGCCTCTTTCGGTATGCATGATACCCCATTAGTCGACTCTTACGATATGCATTTATGCCACATTAGTCGCCTCTTATAAATAACTAATTGTGTACGGATACCACATTGGTCGCCTCTTTCTGTATTGATACCACATTGGTCGCCTCTTTTGATATGCATGTTACCGCATTAGTCGCCGCTAACGACATGCAGAAATTCTGTCGGAGATACATGCAGTAATTATTTAGGGAAACCATATTAGTCACCCCTTATAACATGCAATTGCACAGAGCAGGTCTATTCCTTCCCCGAACCTGCACTGGATTACACACTGAGTACAAATACTATTATATCAACATCGTATTTTAAGTAATTCAAGATAAATATAATTTGTCTGATACCAGCTAATGTTGTTGAACCCCTCATGTATATCCTAGTTCATTAAGAACACATTTTACTCTATGGACATAACATGCTTTCTTTTTTTCACCCCTTGATCAAAGATTCGTGATAAAATAAATTCCGTTCATTAAAATCACATTTCATTGATTGAGGTGAACCTTTTATCTGATCTCGAACAAATGAGAGAACTATGACTACCAGCAACAATGCCTACCCACTATCAAATGACATCAGCCACATATATCTCCTCTTTATCCGCTTCAGAGCTATCACCGCTTACAAGCTCCCCCTGCGATGACTACAAAGAATATCGAAAGATATATGTTTCATCACATTGATAAAGGTATACTTTTTTTGCATCATTTGCATATTTAGTATGGGTAGGGATATCGGATTCTTGATTAAATTAAACCTATCAATTCAGAGAACACTCTACTCCACCCAGACAGAGGCCGTCGCGATGTTTATGAAGAACACGATATCACCTTTGTTTGTACCTAGTTAGGCTGAAAGTGAAAGTATCGGAATACAGGTGTAAAATATAGGAACTAATAGGAAGGGTAGGAAACTGTATACCCCGCCTGACCTACACGGGTCGTTAATGAGAAATATCAGTAGAGGATTAAAGGCTTGTGAAGAGTATTTGGTTACACTAACAATCTCAATAGACGCTCAAATACATTACTCGACCATTGCTCCGATAAACTTTAAGTTGAAGAAGTGTATCAACATTCCACGGGGAAAAATATCGAAGTGGGAAAAAAATGTCGAAAATCAAACATTAGGAAGAGTCTTGTTTAAAGTAGTTCCATAAACGAGTATTTAAGTAGAAGATATACAAATTCAAATTTTGGAAAGAACTTTCGAGAAACGTTCCAAAGCATAATATTGCAGTAAAAAAACAACAAGGAGTCAAATTGAAGGACGTATATTCAGATAAAGAAAATGTCGAAATTCAAACTTCAGGAAGAGTCATGTTTAAAATAGTTCCATAAACGAGTATTTAAGTAAAAGATATCAAAATTCAATAGGAAAAACCCTAAATAAAAATGTTTCAAAGCAAAATGTTGCATCAAAAGAAAATATCGAGGAGTCGAATTGAAGGACGAATATTCAGATAAAAAAAATGTCGAAATTCAAACTTCAGGAAGAGTCATGTTTCAAATAGTTCCATAAACGAGAATTACAGTAAAAAAATATCAAAATTCAAATTTTAGAAAGAACCACGAAAAATATGTTCCAAAGCAAAATATTGCAGTAAAATAAAATATCAAGGAGTCAAAGTGAAGGACGAATATTCAGATAAAGAAAATATCGAAATTAAAACGTTAGAAAGCGTTGTGGTGAAACATTCCACGACATTTTTTGAAGTAAAGATTTATAGATATAAATTTAGATAAAGAACAGAGCAACGTTCCATTTAAGAAAGAAAATAGTGGGGTGAAAGAAATATCGAAATTTATTCTCTTGGAAGAATAAAAAAAAAAAACATGAAAAGAAATTGCAAGCAACGAAAAACATCCAATCGAAACACCTGTGTAGTAATTAAATGTAATTACGCTAATTTCATGGAAATTATTCCTCAATGTATACGAAATGAAACATAAATAAAATGAAAGAAATGACTTCTTTATTTACATGATAGTATTTTGATCAACAAACGAAGTTGAATTTTTAGGAATATGTTTTGAGTTAAACATTTCCATTTCTGAAATATTTTCAATACATAGTCCCGATAAAAACAACACTATTTATGAACGAGTAAGGCAAGAAGTGTCTTTGGGATACGCATACCAGATGTCTTAACGATAAAATTCTGATACAGTTTAAGCTCTATAGAACCATCGAGGGCGGGGCCGTACAGTGACAATTACTTCCTCATCCACGTATATCTGTGTCACTTCATTGCCCATAGAAAATGAAATTTATTTGTTTGTTTACAAGAACATATTTTAAAGCTGTCTTTTATAGCTCTGTGGGTCTCAAAACAGATATCAATGAACATTTAATGTTTAAAAATTAGAAGCTTAGAATGATGACAATACAGATACAGTGACAACGAAAAGTAACAAGTGGTATCATTTCACGTTATTTTTGTTTTGTATTTTATTTCTTAAATAAATCTCAACACGTGTCTCAAATGTTCTAAACGATACTTAAATTTGCAAAGATTTTCGTCGATGTAAATTTCATTCAGAAATAAATGTTATTGTTGTAACCGAATCGAAATTTCAAATAAAAATACCGATAGTAACATGATATCTTTTATAACGTACTACTACAGTTCAAATACTTTCCCAAAATACGATTCAAGGCGGAAAGCAACATTCAAGAAAAAATAAATAGTTAATTGTTTTCTACTGTAAATGATTAACAGGTAAGGCTATCTTATTAACCGAGGCATTTTACATTCAGAAAAATAATAATAAATAATAATTCGAGGTTCTTAAATACCGCGTTATCACAACCTAGTTCGTATGTCGTCTCAAAGCGGTTCACAAATTATTATCCGTGGTTATAGGGCTTTTGAAATCAGCCAACATCTTTCTCAACTCCCTGGGGAGCATACAGCCGGTGCTGCCATTTTGGCGCCCACAGCTAGGCTTCAACAATTCTAGCACTGCCCAACCACGTACTCATTTACAGCAGAGTAGACTGGAACAAGCGGAGTAAAGTATCTTGTTCAAAGATACAACGCAGTGCCGTGCCGTGACTCGAACCCGCAACCCTTCAGTCACGAACCCAGCGTCCTACCACTAGACTACCGTGCCTCCTAGGACTGATAAAACCCTTGCCGAATAAAGACTCTGTTTTTGTGTAAATGTCTTAACGAACACAATTTTTTTTGTCAGGCCTAAATCCTACATTTGTGAAAACAGAACATTACAATGGCTTCATAACTAGGTATTTTCATTTTAGTTATCAGATTGCCATATATAGCATAGCAATACATTAACAGTTTCTTCAAACAACAGTGAGTATAGTATTGTCAACTTCAGATATATTGACCGTTTAGAATAACACCAAAAAATAATACAATGATAATACTTTTCAACATATGACTAAAACACCTTGATTAAATTATGTTTCCATAGAATAAAAAAAAATGATATCGAAAAAAATCAAATGTTAGCCGTGGCTTTGTTAGGATGTTAAATATTAGAAATATTATTGCTTAAATGAAGAAAATTTATAACAACCAATCCAGCCCCTAGTAAGTCAGGACAAACATTTATACCAAAACTTCAATACATGATTCTTGACTGCCGCTGAAAAAAAAATCGACAAAATTTAAACTAAAATAATAATAATAGCTTTCATTTATTACATTTTGTGGGTGTTTTGCTTCACCGCCAAGTATGATGTAAGTATTCCGGGGTATATAAATATTTGTGTATATATATAACAATAATTGATAAAAAGGGAAAACAAACTTGTTACGTAAAAACCGTTAAAACAGTTGTCGTTTGAATTTTCAAGATGAAGTTAAAGACTTGTCCTTTTCATCTGGTAGTTAATAATAATAATTTAAAAAAATCCACTGATTCGACATTTAAATGCAATTTAGCAATATATCAAAGAAAACTGTTCTTTAAAAATTTTTACATTCCAATTATTTTGTAGGTGTCGAAAAGTGCGAGTATAAAGAGTGAGCAGAAATGATATAAATCATGTTAAAATCTTAACTGCGCTTCATTTCTACTTTACACAAATCACAGCATATAGTCATGAGAGTTGGACCTTGTTTTTTGTACACACTTTTCTGCAGTTGGCGCGTGTCAGATTTTATGATATTGTTGAGAAATTACCAAACAATGTGAGCAGGTGATAGTTGTTCATTTGTACTATGCCCTGGCTGCTCCCATGGGTAAGATTACATCTACGTTAGGCTAGCTTTAATGGTGAAAGGTTCACCATATTGTCGACGGTTTAACCACCAGCTAACCATCCAGACCTGATTACCCGGGCACGTTAATGTATTATTGGACAGGTGTGTTAGTTAGACGTTTTTCACATTAGCACCTGTCCACAAACACAGGTAGATCAAATTCCTATGCAAAAAAATAAAAATATTGTTATGATCAGATCACTTAATGTATAAAGTGTACGAATCGATTTCGATACAAAATTTGAAATGGATATTTGCATCTGAATAGTTAATGTATTCATAACACGAAATTGCACTTTTCAAAAATTTAAATTGATTATAGTTTATCAGTAAGATTATACCTGATTTTAATATTTGACACGCTAATGGGAAGCCAATCGTCATGGCAATTATAAAGTATTCCTATAAGTGTTAAATTCGATAACAGGAGATACCATTTAATGCTGTAATGGAAAAATCATAGTGGACACATTTACACGAACTGGCGTCCCTCATCAATCTGAAACCGACAGGCAAAAATTCTTAGGGAACTGATAAATGCAATTGTAGGTATGCAAAGATATTTTTTTCCTTGAACGGTGCTTTCCGACTTAAATCGTCACGTCAGACTAAGTATTAAACATCTGTCTATACCTAACATGTGTCTTCATGTTCCGATGTACTACGACTTAAAGTGCCTTATTGCTCCTTTAAATATATATTTTTATAAAAGCCACATTTGTATGTAGACATTTTTAACAGTCCCCCTGGACGACGAGATTGACACGCATATCACACATCTCTTCTAAAACACACGTAAACTATTTCAAACAAATATATTTTGGGAAAACGAGAAAACGATAATATCATAAAACTTATAATAATAATAATAATATACAATATTCGATATAGCGCCCTATCTAGCTAGAATAAACCATCCTAAAGCCCTTTACAGTACATAGATATACAATTGATACAATCAATACAATTAGTATATATATTAATCAATACAATTTTGAGGAATTCGCAAGAGCTGCCTTATTAGGCGCTAACTTCTAGTCCTTTGCCACCTGGCTAATATCTCCCTATGTGTGTATGCCCGCGTGTGTGCTGGAGATGTATGTAGTGGGACTTGCTTCCAACGGTATCATTTATGGTGCCACCTGACTTGAATACTACAACAAAGATACCGCAACATCCACCTCAGACCATTTTATACTCCACCTGGGTTGTTGGAGTTGTGTGGGTAGGAAAAAACACTTTCTCTGAATATTCCATGGGTATGACGACTTCGGAGATCGAACCCCGGCCGCCTGCGTGGAAAGCCGGAGTGTTGTAACCACTCGACCAATCTGCCCATAAGTATTGTTTTACTCGTAACAAAATATTTATGTTACTAACGATTTCGTGTACGTAAGAGACGATTTTAGTAATATTTTGTGGGAATGGGGGAGTGTGGTTAATGTTTCATTTCTTAAGGTATTTCATAGCTTCTTATCTTTTCATATTGAGAGAAGTTTCAGATTTTTGCACGGTCTGGTCGACGATATGAAATAGTTTTACTTCTGTCGTGCTACGTGTTTGTTATTTTTACCCCCTGTGTGGTCTGTCAATGTCTCCCCAATATCACCACATAATAATAGAATTGACCAATCCATCGCCAAATTTTCTCACGGTGCTAAACACCCCACTTCAGTACGATACATCTGAACTTGTAATAAGGTTATATGCTGACAACATTGCTGTGATATTTGTTGTGGTACTTTTTTTTAGTGATAAAAATAGCCCTTTTTGCACCAAATAAACAACACACTTTTGCATACACTTCTACACTGAAAATGCATCCATAGATTGAACATACACTCATACATTGAACATTTACCCGTACATAGAACATACAATCATAGATTGAACATACCCATTCATTGAAAATCAACTCATTTATACATTGAACATGCACTCATACATTGAACATACACTCGTACATTGAACATGCAATCGTACGTTGGCCATACAATCGTACGTTGAACATACACTCATAAATAAAACAAACACTCATGAATTGATCATACACTCATACATTGAACATACACTCGTACATTGAACATGCAATCGTACGTTTAACATACAATCGTACATTGAACATGCACTCATTAATAGTACAACACTCATAACTTGATCATACACTCATACATTGAACATACACTCTTACATTGAACATGCAATCGAACGTTGAACATACACTCATAAATAGAACAAAACTCATTAATTGATCATACACTCATAAATTGATCATACACTCATACATTGAACATACACTCTTACATTGAACATACAATCGTACGTTGAACATACACTCATAAATAGAACAAACACTCATTAATTGATCATACACTCATAAATTGATCATACACTCATAGAATGAACATACACTCATACATTGAACATACACTCTTACATTGAACATACAATCGTACGTTGAACATACACTCATAAATAGAACAAACACTCATGAATTGATCATACACTCATAGAATGAACATACACTCGTACATTTACCATACATCCATGTGTCCATACATTAACGAGTTCAAGATTATTATATAAAGCTTTGTTTGTTATGTCAGACACAGATGTAGATTAGGGATATATATATCTAAATAAAAGTTGGAAGTAATGATGAGGGGAACATTGTTTGCTTGAATGTATCACGTTCTCGTCCCCAATCAAGGGCCTTGTAGTTCTGCTAAGAAAAATGTCGGAATTTCCTTTTAGATATTTTGTAAATGTTCAGCATCCATGCTTACCTGAGCCTACGTGCAAGAGAATATAGCCTACATTAAAACTAAGTTCGAGGTTAATGCTATATATTCTTATTCATATATATTTAACATAACAGGTATATACAAGGATTCATATACAATACACAAGACGTTTTTATAATAGAGTGAAATTGCCTCATGTCATTACAAAACCTATAACTGTCACTGTGTCTTATCACCTAAAATGTCATATATATTTTTACATTTATCAGAAATTGGATATTGGAAACATATATTAAGGAATGAGGCCAAATGTTCAAAGTACACAGTAAGGTTTAATGGATTTAATGATATTCTGTCTCTAGAATGTTATTTGTAGAACGACTGTGAATCCCGTTACGTGAGCATACTTAAACCGCTACATACAAGCATTGATACCACTTGATCACCGTATCCGACATCTTTACGTAAAACGACAGCATGCTACCTGTCATTTGACTGCATTGCATATCTAACATATCCATTATTTTAAACATTAATTTATAACATTTATCTAAAACGAAACGGAGTATGTTTGTAATTTTGATTTTAGGCCATTCCGAGGAAGCTAGCATAGCGTGAAGTTGCGTTGGTGGTCATTTTACAGTTATATACAGATCTTTGTTGACAAACTCATTTGTATGCAACGCGTGTAAGATGTTTCTATTATATATAAGTATATGTGTTGATCTTTGCTGACCTTGGGCATTCTTGCAACTGTGTAGGATGTAATTGAATGCGAAAATGATATAAAATATTCTTTGCAAAACAGTTATATTTAGATGTTTAAAATGACGATATCTGATTCTAAATGTTAATTTCGAAATTGGTGGTAATTTAAAACCGGCTTTTCCGCACGTTTACCGTTCGTAACTACAAACTGTATATTTACCCTTTTTTTAAAGAATTTTAACAACTTCCCGAAGTTATCTTAAATTTGAGTTTATTTGACACACAGACGTACGATACTGAATTTGACATGGAAACCTGACACTTTCAACAATTACTGTATGAAATAAACAATGTTTATTCAGTTATTGTAAGACTCCTTTACAGCGATCTGAAACCATTTACCCCTGACGCCGACGCCGGAAGTCAAACCTCTGCCCATCAGTACACCAGGGTTTAAACGTTTAGAATTCTCTAGACCTCGCGGCTGTCCAGTGCTGGTTAAAATATATATTTTTTTATCCTTCAAATGTTTTGTATGAATTGCCATTAATGAATGTGTATAACTCTTTCTTAAATTTAACCAGAGACACATTGAAAGGTTAACTTATGGTGTTGGAGATGTTTTTACGTTAAAGATTGTTGTGCCACTGTCAAAAAATGAAAAAAAGCATTAAAAACTCTTTTTTTCCGATATAACTATAGCGTTGATAAATTATTTCTGAAAAGTGGAAAAACATACCCTGCCGAAAAGTTTATAAATAACATAATTAACAACAGTGTTTTAATTGTAAAAGTTCTGTGGTGCTAAATTAGGATTTGAACCTAGGACCTCAGACTGTTAAAATGTCGCTCTAATCAACTTCAACGATTGTGCCCTGGCCAACTGCGCTACCGTTATATCCAAAACGAAAAAGACGAAATAAAGGGGAGGTTACTGTTTATACGAAAAGCCACCATCGAATTCTTCAGTGCAGCTGCAGTGGGACCGGACCGGAGTCCTTAAGAACAACCTGGAGATGTTTTTACGTTTAAGATTTTCGTGCCACTGTCAAAAAATGAA
>NW_018407185.1:561072-578153 GCF_002113885.1 Mizuhopecten yessoensis | reverse complement strand
GGGGGGGGGGGGGAGTTGAGTTCTGCTTTTGTATTTGTGCTGATTTTATGCTATACTATACAAACAAGTTCTTTAACACGCTTACAGAGATTGATTTTGCATAAGGGTGACATTAAAAGATTAATCTGACGTGTATACCTACCTTGATTATTTGATATTTTTGACCAGCAATCAACAAAAAACCTGAAAATTGCGTATAAATTTGGTTACAAAGACATATGTATCTATTATACTGCTGACAATTGCATTTTACGACCTGCAAATTAACCCAGCAGACGTTTTCCTAACTCTGACAAACATCTTTGTTCATTATCATTTTTATTCTCGAGCACAGCGAAAATGGTAGCATACTAATGTCACCTGACTCAACAGTGACATTTGTTTACTGACTTAAGAGAAACGGAAAATCTGGCTGGATTAGACAGTATGTCAAGTTGTCAATGTGAATGACAGAGAAAACAGTATTTTGAGACCTTAAATTGCGTGAAGGTTGTAATAGTCAGTCCTTAAAGTAAGATTTCGGTTAAGGCAGGTTTCACTTTATAATAGTGAAACGTCATAAAACCTGTCGGATTAAGTAAATTTTGGATTACACAGGTTATAATATAGGAAGGTAATTCTGCTTACTGTTCAACATATCACATTATACAACTAAATCCACAATTTTACAATGTAAGCTGTAATCGTATAATGAATGTATATCCTTCTCTACCAACACACTCAAGTTACCATAACACCCGGACCGGTGACCGGGTCCCGATATTAGTTCGCGAATATACAGAATGCACACTCTTAACGTGTCAAACCCCCACGGGGGCAATAAAGACGTTTGCATGAATACCCTAGATTTGATTAATGGTTCACGTTTGGAGTATGTATTTGTTAATATTCAAATTGACGGTGATGATTGCTGAAATAGTGAAGTACCGCTATAGACAGAACTCAAGAGTGCTTATAATCCTTGCAAACTTCCATCTGTGATTCTTCCATAAACCGTCTCAATTAGACACACCTCTTTTCCCGGTGCTTTAAGTCGTTTAATATTTCCTCATTTTTCTTTCCTGATCTTTTTTTAATTCTTCTTCTTTCCCATGGGCGGGGTGGTTCAATGGGTGAAGGGCTTTCTCTCGTCAATAGGCTGTGTACGTTTTGACAGCTGTGTGATATTATCCCCACACTACAAATATATTGTCCTCATAACTTCATGAACCGGACTATAAACACGTTGTGTATGATATGTTAATAATAATAGCCAAATACCTCCACGTTGTAGCGAAGATAAACGTATATTAAGTGTTTGATCACTTCTACCCAAATTAATTAAAAGTTCAATTCAACTTGATATATTTTGGTTCTTCCTTCTCCCCCACCTCCCCACACTTCAAAGTGCAGTGGAAGACATTTTGAGTATACAGTTTGAATATGATTGAAGGCGATACATAAAACTAAAATACATTACATTCTCAACGAAAACTGGAGGCGAAAACCGTTGCTTCGGAAGCGTAAGTGTTCCATGCCTCTCGTGTGGAACCTGTTATGATGTGTCCTTTGCCACATATGGTATCTACCAGGACGTGTTCTGTCACCACATATGGTATCTACCAGGACGTGTTCTGTCACCACATGTGGCACCTAGTATGACGTGTTCTGTCACCACATTTGGTGCCTATCATGACGTGTTCTGTCACCACATGTGACACTTATCATGACGTGTTCTGTCACCACATTTGGCATATATCTTAATGCCTACTGTCACCACATGTGACAAAAGTCGTGATGTCTACTGTCAAAAGTAAAATTCTCGAGTAACGTTTTGTATGTTTTTTTTTCTATTTCCTGTAAGAATGTAAATTGAGCTATTATGATTTAGGAATTAAGATATATCATAACACTGAAATAAAACAAATAAAAAACAACGATTAGAAAACCAAATTTAATAGCTAGAGACTGAGAAGATCAACCACTCCTTTATCAATGGTTAGCTTGTGATATATATGGTAACAATAATAGCATAAATTACATTGATATTCATAGAAAGTAAAAATCAAGCAATCAATTGATCTATCAATCAAATAATTAGTTAATTAATTAATTAATCCATTAACAAATCAGTCAATTAACAAATCAATCAATTAGTTAATCAGACAACAGATCCATCCATCAATCCACCCAACCACCCATTCAACCAACCAACCAACCAACCAATCAATCAATCAATCAATAAGTCAATCGATCAACCAAACAATAAATAAATAATTCAGTCAATCGATCTATAAATCCACCGACCCACCCACCAACCCATCTATCTACATGTATCCATCCATCAATCCACCAATCCATCGATCCATCGATCTATCAATCTATCCACCCATCCACCCATCCACCCATACATCCATCCATCAAACCAATCAATCAAGCAAGCAAGCAAACACGTCATTTGGTGGTTTTCTCCATATCGATATCTTTATGATTAGTGGTCGTCAGTATCTTATTCAAAGTCAGAACTGTTTGTATCTCGTTTGTCTGGTGTCCTTTCGTGAGCAGGTCAGACAGATGTTGACCAGTGTTGGTGGTCAGGATTTTAATTAACCACCGACTCGTATTTCGCTTGAATGAGTTTGCTGTTTCACCTTGATGCAGTGACCCAGAAACTTGACAATTAGTGGTACTGGCGAAGATACGAATATAATTAGAACTCCGGCATAACATTTTCTTTAAATCCAGTACAAAATATACATGTATTACGATGAGATTAGCTGGGTTATTTCTAATCAATAAATTCAATGTCAATGTGTTCTTTTTTCATTAACAAATTCAATGAACATTTTTTTTTTTTTTTTTAAAGAGATCATTTTTATTAGCAAATTAAACGTTACTGGTTTTCCCCAGTCTTCAATTTGGCCTTAATGTTGAGCGTTCGCCCAGGTGAGGAAGGCAGTGGGTTCTGTCCCCATGTCGGGAGATGTCGTCATTGTCCTTAAAAGAGGTAGTTGTTATTCCCTGCCTAACGTTCGGCATTTTGGTTTGATTGCAACAACTGGTTCAACCGTTGTCAGTATAATGTGACCAGGTGGAATGCTGTGATGGGTGCCTTAGGCATGGTATTTCAATGAGGTAGCACTATAAAGTCAGCATCAGATCCGCACTATCACAAGGAGGCAAATACACCAATATACCCTGCCTCCAGCACTCATACCCACATGCACATATACAACACACATAAAGGCACGTCCTTAAATGTCTTTAGCTGTTGATCGAATGTTAAACCCTATACAACTAACCAACCAACCTACCAATAAACAAATTCAACAACGTAATTGGGATCTTTTTTCATAAACAAATTCAACGTTTCTGGGTTCTTACTTTATCAACAAATTCAATATTATAAGGTTTTCTTGGATCAACCAATAATTCTAAAGTTTCGTTTCGTATTAACGAATTCAATATGGAAATTGATTTTAAACACCGTTTTAACTGTTTTATTATGTTTGTTGAATTTGATGCATTTTGCCTTTTTGGGTCATAGTTGCTGCAAAATACGAAACATATTTTGTAGGAACTGTATCGAATAAGAAACTAGAATTAAAGGCATGTGTGATTGGGTGAGTTAGTTTGTGTTGTACGTCCTATTAATATCTATGGTCATTGAAGGAGATGTCAGGTGGTGGTGGTGGTGAAAAACCGGAGTTCCCGGAGAAAAACCACCGACCTGTGGCCAGTACCTGGCGACTGACCCACGTAGGCCTCGAGCCCCGAGCTCAGTGGTGTAGGGCTTGTGATCGTTGACGGTCAGACGCTTAAACCACTCGGCCACCGTGTCCCCTTATTGGCTATGTCTTGACCCTTATGCATATATGTATCCCTTTTGTCTTGAAAGTTAAAACGATACACCACTATTGGTATTTTATTACAATTATCGTTCATAGATTAAAAGGTTAAATTAGAAAGGTTGAATTAAAACGGTTGAATGTAATGACAATTCTGTGGCTGGAATATATTCAGATAGGGTTTACATGAAATAATAGTTTAAGAATACATTATATGTTGCGGAGGAGAGTTTAAAACGTGTAATGTCATGAAGGGTTTAACAAGCACTATTCCGTTTGGCTATTTTCTACATATATTTGAGAGCACTTTAGACACGTATTTTCTATTCTTCTCATCTTTAATACGTTTGGAAGCACGGTGGTCTAGTGGTAGGACGCCGGGCTCGTGACCGAAGGGTTGTGGGTTCGGGTCACGTCACTGCACTGTGTTGTATCGTTGAGCAAGATACTTACTCCGCTTGTTCCAGTCTACTCAGCTGTAAATGAGTACGTGGTTGGGCAGTGCTAGAATTGTAGAATGCTAGCTATGTGCGCCAAAATGGCAGTATCGACTGTATGCTCCCCAGGGAGCTGAGAAAGATATTGACTGGTTGCAAAGGCCCTATAATCACGGATAATAACTTGTGAACCGCTTTGAGACGACCTACCAACTAGGTTGTGATAAAGCGGTATATAAGAACCTCGAATTATTATTATCAATTAATACTACTGATGAATAATAAATGGTGATACGGTGCAGTAAAATAATTTTTCCTTTGTTTGGCTTTGCAAATGGACTTAATAAATGTCGAAATAGTTGCTATGATATTTGTATTTCTAGTAAATAATTCTAATAAAGAAATTTCGCCGATAGAACATTATTTAACAGTCTGAGTTGAGACAATCTTGTTAGACAATCTTTTTCTCTCAGCCAAACCCCGATATCGTGGCTATCGGACAGACGACAACAAATTTGCATAAAGTTGTTGAGTCAAAATTTGTTGTTTTGTAATGTTATCTTAAAACTTGTCACACGCATTTTAACGACCACCAAGCTATTTGTGCTGACAACGAAAATGATAGATGATGATAATTAGGTTACTTATCATTCCTGATGCGTAGAGATGACAGATTTCTTTGTAAATGTGCACTGACCATTACTCCATCACATAACGGATGTATAAACTGTGGCTATCCTCGTAGTTTTAGTGAAAGGGTAAGTTTTTCCAAAGTGAAAGTGACGGCGATCTATCCGTGTATGATCAGTCTCGTTCCAATGCGTCTGAGTTACATAGCCAATTACTCTTGACATGGCGATGAAAGACATCGTCAATGGGACTGTCAATATCGCCTGAACTCGGTATTAATTGGCGCGACAATTATTGATTCTTTATAATGTGCTAATAACACAACGATTGTCAAGCTTCATCCATGAAAATATTTGTTTAAATAAAACTCATACAAGTCCAAGACCGTTAGACATTGCATTTTTAAAGTCGAACAATGATCAGTTTTGATAAAGTGTCTGCTTCTAAGTCAAAATTGTATCTCAGCAAGACTACCAGATGTTCAGATTCCCATTTTGTATAAACTGAATCAAGATGACAGAGCTTTTATGAAAATGATGCAGGATATGCTAATTAAATCTTTCTGAGAGTGTAAATTTGTTAAAGAGATTATATCTGCTTACGATCTGAACATGTCGTAAATCCGAGAGTGTCACATACACTGGACAAATAAATAGAAATCTGTTAAAAAATATTTCCTACTTTCTAAAATAGGTAAGAACAAGTTGGATAGGAGGTCCTTCAGAAAAACCGTTTCTGACAGTACAGATAAACACAAACAATATTTGCTTCAGTATTTAGATAACAGAAAATCCCAAAACGTCATAGTTATCATTTTGACCACTTATAAAACGGAGACATGATTTTTATTCATGTGAACTAATACATAAATAATTTACCCTAGCAGGTTCGGGAAAAGAATATGTCTAAATAATGCATCTCACAGCATATCGTAAGAGGCTATGATTGACAATGTTTGCCTATTGAACACTTTTAAATAATTTGGATTGACAAGGTACGCCCATTGAACACTATTAAACTGTTTGCGTTGACAAGTTATGCCTATTGGACACTATTAAACAGTCTAGATTGACAATGTTCGCCTATTAAACACTATAAAACAGTTAAGGTTTATAAATTTCGTCTATTGAACACTCTTAAACATCCCGGATCGATAAGTTTCGGCTTTTGAACATTATTTAACTATTTGGGTTGATAAGGTCCGCCTATTAAACACTATTAAACAGTCTGCATTGACAATGTTCGCCTATTGAACCCAATTAACAGTCTGGGCTGATAAATTTCGCCTATTGAACACTCTTAAACATCCCGGATCGATAAGTTTCGCCTTTTGAACATTATTTAACTATTTGGGTTGATAAGGTCCGCCTATTGAACACTATTAAAAGTCTGCATTGACAATGTTCGCCTATTGAATCTAATTAAACTTTCCGGATTGATAAGTTTCGCCTTTTGAACATTATTTGACTGTCTTGGTTGATAAGGTCCGCCTCTCTAACACTATGAAACTGTCTGGACTGATAGGGTCAACCTCTTGAACCCTATTACACATTCTGGGTTGATAAGGTCCGCCTATTGAACACTATTTAACAGTCTGTGTTGAGAACTTTCGCCTATGGATCATTATCAAACAGTTAAGATGAACAAGGTTCGCCTATTGAACACTATCAAATAGTTAAATTGAACAAGGTTCGCCTATTAAACACTATTCAACAGTCTGTATTGAAAAATTTCGCCGATAGAACATTATTTAACAGTCTGAGTTGAGAACTTTCGCCTATGGAGCATTATCAAACAGTTAAGATGAACAAGGTTCGCCTATTGAACATTATTTAACAGTCTGAGTTGTTAAGGTCCGCCTATTGAACACTATCAAATAATTAAATTGACAAGTGTTTCCGACTGAGATACCTGGTGTTCTGCACTGTACAATTATATATAACCGGAAGTTAAGGGGAGGTAATTGTAAAATAAATAAAAACAGTGGGACAGGCATCCTTGAGACGAGAAGAAACGAAACAATTTCCACAACAGTTTTGTTTTCCATCAACATGTCAATTGCTAGAACTAAGTCATATATATCTGTGAATTGTCTAGTGCATTGGATGGCAAAGACATTTATCTTTCATTCGACAAGACACGACTCTGTCTTGCTCAAATACTTGTTTCTGTATCCGTCAACTGGAATTCCAGTTGAATGACACAGCCATTGTGATCTTTAAACATGATGTTGTGTTTTTTAACTTTACTTACGTTCAAGAATTTGAGTGATTTGTTTCCTATTTTAAACATTTTTTTGTTCTTCTTCTTTAAAAAAAACAATGTCAAAGAGTGTGTTCACAATCATGAGTCAACACTCAATTGTAAATGCCAAGATTTCATTGTGAGTTACAGCATAACAGATAGGGAGCTTCACTATTAAAGCTGTAAAAAGACTCGTTTAGTCTGCACGTTTAGAGGATAAATACCTTCGGCTGAAATAAATTGTATTACAAGCACATTTATAAAATACACGCTTTACATCTGGCTTGCTTGGTTGTATATATAGCGATTGATGCATAGTGGTGACTTTTAACTGCAAGTTTGTAATTTATGAAAGATAGGTCTACCGATTAAATATAGGACCGTCAAGTCTCTCGCCCGATAAGACAGCTGTATGTTAATAAGTTCTAGTTAAATTTCATTCATAATTTTTGAAAGAATTTTCAAACTAAAATTAATTCATAATCTCCTTTTTCATAGTCCAAATATGCATCATATAGGTATTAAATTTCGCCAAGTACCCTCACTACAGCAGTGAATCAAATAGTGTACAGATAAGATTAAAGTAAAGAAATTAGACTTCAAAGCTTTAGAGTAAATCTGGCACGCGCAGCGCTCGTGACTGCCATATTAATAAGTTTCAGTGTCGCTCAAGCGAACAAAAAATATGACATGAGCGATGCAATCAGGTCTGTATAATGCTTGGTATATTTTAACAACACGAAACGAAGCAGTCAGGCGTGACCATGTATAATGCTGTACTTCAGACAAAATACAGGTTGTGGTGGAGCGACCAAGCCATATACCTGTGTAGAAATAATAAAACCATACAGTGAAAAAAAACCTCAACAATTATCAGCAAAGCAATATGAAATCTAGATTGGACAAAAAATAAATCAGAAGAATTAATAGATTATAAAGAAATGGAAAATTGTATTAGAACGCCCGACTAATTTTCGTTGTTGGTTTTAAACGGATCAGCAGACTACTTCCTTTCCAAAGGAATATTTTGTTGGGCTATGGCCATAAAATGGGATACAAGGCTAATCACAGCTAGTACCACAATGCGAGGGACAACAGTATAGAAGAGGTTTGATGGGCAATCAGGGGGGAAGCTAGACTAGTATTGTTAACACAGATACAGATAAATTAGAAAAATGATTTTGACCCCTGAATTTTGAGTTTAAGTAAATATATAAAATTTGACACCTTCTACTTGTGTGGTATTCATACTCAAAAAGAGAAAAAAAAACTAGTAAAATAAATGGGATCGGCTTTATCCTTCCATTAGTTTTAAATCCATTGCAACTAGTACATCACTTCATAACAAACCAATTGTAAACTTATTTGAAATAAGATTTTCTTTATATAAACTTACTCATGTTAGAAAATTTGACGAATAATATGATACATAGAGGTTCCCAAACGAGTGATGGATGGCTATTAGGTTTAGCTAACTTGAGTTAGTTAATTTTCGAATTGTTTAAAGACATTAGGTTTACGAACTCCAGTTGCATAACGACACAGGGTAAATCTCGTGTCTTTTACTATTTGAAAATTAACTAACAAGAATAAGATACACATGATAATCAACCATCACGATTTTAGGGACCTATTTCTCTCGCAACGTTCAGATATTAAATTCTAGAAAAGCATATGTTTCTTCGGGGAATACATTATTCCTGTTTCCAATGACGTCTCAGTGGAAGATGATGTCACAAAGCATTGTTATTTGACGTAATAATTAGAAGATTGACCAATAAAATAACGTTACACTAGTGGGTAACCAAAAATGTTTACCAACTCCTAGCAGGTGTTCTACAGAAGTGGAATCTATCTTTTAATGGTTTACGTGTAATTTGTGTCGTCCCTTTTTGATATATATGCATACACATTAAACACTATGCACCGAATATCATCCATCTAATACCTTCATAGCAGTAAAATGACGTCTTTAATGATTTTGATTATAACATCAGCAACAACGAGTTTAAGAGGAGTGATAATAGTATAGATACACACAACCTATCTATCATGGTATTAATATTCGGTGGGAATTCAATATCGCGCCATTTTTGGTGACCGCAAATACAGCGAAATTTAATCCATCGACCATCTATACAATATTCAAAGACAAATTCATCATTGTGAAATGTGAGTTAAATGTTTAGGCTTATTTTCGTTTTTCATTTCAGAATAATTTAAAACTTTAAAATGACAAAGTTGTAAGGTAAGTAAGAATTTATTTATTTAATTGTCAAACATCACAAATCATAATTCAAAACAATGTGGTAAATTATTGCTACACATATTAAAAAAAAACCACAAAAACATGGCGTAAATTTTCATCTGGGTTATTATGTTTGTATGAGACATTGTTTACATATCATGAATATCACAGCCAGAAGTTTAAGATTAAGCATCCAAAATATCAATACTTTCGTTCTGAACGGGTGTGCTTTCGATTTACGAATTATTATTGACATACCAGTATTTATATAATCAGGAGATATCTTTCAAAGGATTTGCCTGTTGCCCATTTCCCATCTTTCACATAAATAAACAAAGTGTTTTGAAATGACCATATTTATATATGAAGAGAAGCTTAGTTCAGGTAAAAATGAACCATGTGTCTAGTGTATACAGGGATTAATTGAAACACAAAACATGGGGTGTTTATCCTGTATATCAGCATAATATTGCTGTGTTCGGCAAGTTTTATGTAAGTTTAATTTAAGTTGGACTAGGGTTTCTGCTGACCCCAAAAGTTCAATATAAAGAAATGTTATAGAAGGTCCACATATCCTCAACTTAGATTGGCTAAGATGTGATCACCTGTGTGTCAATATTTCAATTCATTAACTCTTTGTTACTATTGCTTGAAACAGCAGGTAAGTATCTGTTTCGCAGGTTCATATAACTACCAATGCACCTTAGGAGTCTATAACTGATAAATGTTGTTTATTTCTGATAATAATTATGATACCATTCCCAAGTTAAACACAAGCTATTTTTCACTGTTTCATTTTTCCTTGGTTGTGGATTTCTATATTGAAATGTCACGTTTTTGCACACAGGTTACCCTGTCTTTGAAGGCCGTCCAAAGGAGAGTGTAAAAGTCCTTGTATACAGGTGGTCTTTATGAGGTATTGGTCTTTATTGACAGGTGTTCTCTATATCGTTATAGATAAGTGGTCCTTATGGGGTATTGGTCTTTATTGACAGGTGTTCTCTATATCGTTATAGATAGGTGGTCCTTATGGGGTATTGGTCTTTATGAGGTATTGGTCTTTATTGACAGGTGTTCTTTATATCGTTATAGAAAGGTGGTCTGGATGGGGTATTGGTCTCTATAGACAGGTATTCTTTATATCGTTATAGAAAGGGTGGTCCTTACGGGGTATTGCTCTCTATTGACAGGTGTTCTCTATTGTTACAGACAGGTGGTATGTATGGAGTATTGGTCTCTATAGACCAGTCTCTATATCGTTATAGATAGGCGGTCTTTACGAAAAATTGGTATCTTATGACTTATGTTTTTTATAGACAGGCTCAACTCTGCTTTATCACATAACTGAATCATTTCTTTAAATGATCACACAATAGCGATCTTTGTGAAAAACAACGACTTTCAGACGAATTATTAGTCTGAAAAAAATATTTAGATAACTTTGATGCTAATTAATGAATTTCCAATATGGATACGAGAATATTGGTCTAGTCATCGAAACGTATCATACTCATTCTTTTTAAGGGACTTCATAGTGTCGTGGTAATCCTAATGGTGACGCGCATGTATATGGGGGTAAAGTTGTGTTACAGCATATCCGATAAAGTTTTAATGGCTTGTATCTAAATAAAGCTTTTTCACCTCAGATGTGTATTATTTAACAGACGTTCGTGACATTTAGATGACTTTAGCCGAGGTTACTCGACCTCTGGTAGCAATATGCTATCTCATTGGGTATATCTTCCCCCGTACAGTGTATTCATTATCATTTTATGAGGAAACTCGCTTTCTCCTACCGAAACATTCCTGTAGTCACTTTTGCTGACAAGGAATCCCGTTTTAAGTAAATGATAGCACTGCACAGACGTAAGTGAAAGTTGCCTGCGCATGCTACAAAGATGATAGACTATACTATTACTCGTCTCCTTATTTGGATGATCAACCAAGCATGCAGATAGGGCACGCGCCAGGTGCTGTCGGGGACCAAGGGGGCGTGGTCTTAGGGAAGATTCGTAGAGATATGGGCCAGGTGATGTCGTCCTAAAATAACCTGTTGACTTCTAATAAGCGTCACCCCCTTTCACTATCTAACCCCTTTTACCTGGTGAGAATTTGATGTAATGTTTACTTACATATATCATAATGCCTTTCACTTTCAGTGAGAACAAAGACATGTCAATGTAGCACTGTTAAATTAAGTAGCAAGACGAGAAATGTATTTTACATTACCGATATAAGAACAAATTGTAGCGATAATACTTTCTTGGTTGAAACACATTTATATTGTAAATAGCAGAACAACTTAAACAGAATCTGACTTGACTATAGGTTTATCTTGAAATATCCTGGGTATCATCTGTGTATTAAGTTTCTTTGTACACAAACGGTATTATACGTATGAAATAAGTAGTGCATAATCTAAAAAACAGACAAACACACTATAACATACCGATAACACAGAAGAATAAATTTTGAACAACAAAAACAACAATAACAACAACGCGAACTTTGGGTACACATCAAATTTATAATGAACACACACTAAATACACAATCGTGTAGCAGTGTGTTACCCTAACAGTCAACAACATTAATTAATTTCAACAAACAACATTTTAAACCGAATAAACACCAATATTACACTTCAATTTTGTACAACAATCGCTTAAAACTTTATATGTTTATTGATTATAGAAAGAGGAATATTGTTATACATTTCAATAGATAACGCGTCAGTTTATAGAAAAAGAACCATTGTAGCAGGCCTTTTATTTAAAGATGTTTATTTAGAGACAGGAATATTGTAAAATATTGACATATATAAATATATTCATAATTATATTTTACAAAGAGAAGAATATTGTATAATGTTTATATATTATGTAAGTATATATCACAAAGAGAGGAATTTTGTGTAATGTTGATTATATGTAAGTATATAATACAAAGAGAGAAATATTGTAAAATGTTGATATTCAAATAAGGATATAGGATAAGGAGAGAAATATAATATATACAAAGGAGAGAAATATTCATAATGTTTATATAGATGTAAGTATATATCACAAAGAGAGAAATATTTATTTATGATGATATATATATATATATAAGAATATATTACAAAGACAGGGATATCATAACCTGTTCATATATTAAACTATCTACAGAGTTAGGATGATTGGAACGCATTCTATATAGGTCAAGTTGTCATTGTGGACAAATAAAACAAAAATGCACACGTTTTCTAACACCCGTATAATCCAAGCATCTGTTTTAACCATACACAAAGTAGATGTAGGCCCAAAACTATATATAAATATATTAACATATTTGTTTGAGTTTTTAAATTTAACCTATGTTATTTGAAGACAGGTATATTTTAAACGAAAGCATTGGTCAGGATGGAGTTTAGATTGATGTTTTTAATGGTTTTCTGATTTGCTCATTTTAACTTGGACAACATATACTTTTGCTTTAACGTTTCGGTAATATCTTGGTCGTATTAAATCTAGGACAGTGAGCGCAAATGGTTTATGTTGCGTTGAGATTTAACTGTACGACTAGGCCTTTGAAATATTTGATTAAAACTGTAGCGGAATCTATTTCAAAATAATGACGTATATAATCATATTTTGCTTTATTATTATATAGACTAAAATCGTAACGAAATCAAACGTTACAAAATACACAATGTGCAATATAGACGATTATTTTTTTTTTAAGCCGACAATCAAAATTTGCCATTTACATTGACATACGACACGATATTCAATACTGATGCCTCAGTGTGACGTTACTACGCCCAAGCAGTTGTGGCTAGGTTGGTAGCTAGATAAATATACATCTTCCTCGAAAACCTATTTAAAATGCAAGATAGGTATGAATAAATGCTTATATAATGTATTTTTTTCTTGACACGCGTACAACGTGTGTGTGTTAGGATTACCATAACAGTCACATAACTAGTAACCTCATCACAGACTCAGCCAGACACGTGCCGTGAATATTAATGAGGAAATCCCACCAATTCATTATACAATGTTTTGAAAAACCTACTAGTATGTAAACAATCTGATGTATTACAAGGTTCCGCATTGTAGTCTGTTCTTATACAAGAAAAATACTATACATATTTCTTTCGGGATATTTATAACTATTTTCAATACTTTTTTCGTCATAATTTGGCAGTATGTATGTGGTGCTCATATTTTACATTTCAGCACTGTTTCCCAGCACACCTACATAGGTTTGACAAATTAACCTCAAAAAGATGTGATTTTGCTTTTTATTCACGTAAAATTAAAATTTCCATTACGATGACTGTCCATTTATATACTGTAATACACAACGACTACAATATCTGTCCTTTATAAACTGTAATACACAGCAATGTCTGTCCCTGTATATACTGTAAGACACAACAAATACAATGGCTGTCCCTATATATACTGTAATGCACAGCAATGTCTGTCCCTGTATATACTGTAATACACAACAAATACAATGGCTGTCCATATATATACTGTAATACACAGCAATGTCTGTCCCTGTATATACTGTAATACACAACAACTACAATGACTGTCCCTTTATAAACTGTTATACACAGTAATGTCTGTCCCTGTATATACTCAACAACTTCAATGGCTGTCCCTTATATATACTGTAATACATAACAACTACAATGTCTGTCCNCCTTTATAAAATGTAATACACAGCAATGTCTGTCCCTGTATATACTGTAAAACACAACAACTGCAATGACTGTCCCTTTATATACTATTATACACAGTAATGTCTGTCCCTATAAATACTGTAATACACAACAACTACAATGTCTGTCCCTATATATACTGTAATACACAACAACTACAATGTCAGTCCCTGTTTATACTGTAATACACAACAACTACAACTTCTGTCCCTATATATACTGTAAAACACAACGACTGCAATATCTGCCCTTTATAAACTGTAAAACACCGCAATGTCTGTCCCTTATATACTGTAATACACAACAACTACAATATCTGTCCTTTATAAACTGTAATACATCGCAATGTATGTCCCTTTATATACTGTAATACGCAACGACTACAATATCTGTCCTTTATATACTGTAATACACAACAACTACAATGTCTGTCCCTATATATACTGTAATACACAACAACTACAATGTCTGTCCCTTTATAAACTGTAATACACAGCAATGTCTGTCCCTGTATACACTGTAATACACAACAACTACAATGTCAGTCCCTGTTTAAACTGTTATACACAACAACTACAATGTCTGTCCTTTATATACTGTAATACACAACAACTACAATGTCTGTCCCTATATATACTGTAATACACAACAACTACAATGTCTGTCCCTATATATACTGTAATACACAACAACTACAATGTCAGTCCCTGTTTAAACTGTAATACACAACAACTACAACTTCTGTTCCGGTATATACTGTAATACACATCTACAATGACCATCTCTTTACAAACTGTCTTCAGTTCACGATTTTTAATCAGTATTCGAAATGTTTACTAAGTAGAAACTGTATTCATTAGTTGTTTTTTTTAAATTTCATTCTTAGGAAATTCAATTGTAGTTATGTCTATCGTCATTTGCTCGCAAATTGAAAAACAATCATGGACAGGAACGTTGCGTGCTTAACACTGAATATCATCTCTACTCACTTTGTCTGTTGCATGACAAGAGATAGAGACAGAGTGATGTTGTCACTTACATAACACTCTCGTCTTTCACGAGGCAGCTTGTTTGTCCATCACCTGGACATAAAAGCACCAAACGTTACCAGCTTGATAACGTATTAAGATAATATTAATTGATTCCATTTGTAAAGAAATCCTTTATATTCTAGCGTTTAAATTATGCCCTTTAGGAAAACGAGACGGAAGCAAATGACTTTTAATAATTATTTTCGAGAAAAGTCTCCTCTTTTCTTAGTTTTCCACCTGAGTTTATTGTCAAATGAGTGAAGCTGAAAATGAAATTAGATTTATATAAGTAGGTATGTCTGGCGTTAAGCCGGTGGCGTGAATTTTGACATCGATACGCATACGTTTAACAACATCCTGTATTCATTGTAAGCTACCCTGTTGACCTAAACTTAACGCTGTTAGTTAATAACACCATATGGACTAGGTAATATTTCATGTCGCAGATTGGAAAGTTTCACTAACAAATGTGAAATATACCTTTAATCTTTTTAAAAAAACAAATTGCTGGGTTCACTTTCATCAAACATAAATCTGATAGTTTACTTGACTTAAGGATGATCGATAGGCCTCGTTTCCGCTGTGTTGTGGGTGGGTGTAATGTTGTTGAATGCTATTTTGTATTTTGCACTGTAAATATTGCACTATTGTTACTTGTAACTGATTAGTCGACGAAAGACTCAAAGTAATAAAGAACTTGAACTTGAACATGAATAAACTAAAAAAAGCGGAAGCTTTAGAAATGTCTTTTCCCCTCACACTCAAAGAGGTTGGCCTGTTTTGAAATCTTGTCGACCGAGGAAGTTTTCAAAATAAAGAAATCAATCATAGTAAGGTGTGTCTAAAATAATAAATTTCAGACATCATTTTGACTGAAATGAGTGCTGCACTCGTGCAAGGCAATTTCTTATATTGACAATTTCTTATATTGACAATTTCTTAAATTGACAATCAATTGTAAACACTGTTTGTGAAAGTTTCCAAGGTTTGCTGTAGCCTTGACGGCCATTTTGAGTAATGTTTTTATTCATAATATATGCACTTTAATCTGTATTAATCCGAACCAACACTTCTCAAAATTTTGTAATTCATTTCATTATGGGATTTAGTGCATATCCCGTTCTGTTTCGACAGTCGTTCAGACTTTTCTGAATTCCCACCTTTTTGACCCTTAGCATCAGCGATGAATCCTAGAAGGACGAAACAGCTGTATGGTGCAGTGTAAATAATGTTTGGCTCACTGTATCTATAACCAAATGTCATAGGTGCAACCGCCTGCTTTTTGTCTAATGTTCATCATGAAATGCAGTGGTACAGTCAATGTCGGATATTAATATGAGACTTCAAATTCTATTGAAACTAATACCTCGCTAAGAATAACAACCGCTTTTTTTTTCATTTCACTGTGCCTTACAATTTTACAGTTTTAGGCTATCAACATTTCCAGATAAACAAACCGAAAAAGGTCATTTTAGAGGCAGAGAATTATATTTCTCGTGAACATAAATATTTATATAGATTTCCATTCAAGTTATTGGTAAGCAAATTAGATTAATGTTTATTGGTTAATCACTCAAAAAGGTGTGAATACGAGAGCTCTGTTTAATCAGCTCTCCAGCGAGGGGTCAGTCTAAAGGCAAATGGTGTCCCAGGGGAATTGGGTCACCAATCCCTACTTTCGTACTTGTTGCACTGGATGTGACACTGGAGATATGTAAACAACGATGTTTTCCATAGTAATGCATACCCGTCCAATACAAGATCCACAAAAAACCCCGAATAATTTGATTTCCTCCCGCTCTCTGTTTTCTTTGAATATTGGTTTTTAGTCTTGTGTTTCCTTGTGCGCTACTAATAGTAAACATTTCTTGTTTACGGCAATTCGTTTTTAAATTCAGAGGAATCGATTAATTGTTATTATTATTAGTTTCGTTCTATTGTTTGGGGGGGG
>NW_018407185.1:412011-560904 GCF_002113885.1 Mizuhopecten yessoensis | reverse complement strand
GGGGGGATCGGAACAACAAATATGGCTATGTTGACAGGGATTTTGTGCTGGCGGAGGACTAAAATGTCAAAAAGATGGATTTTTCTCGTAAAATAGGAATATTCAGGAACTTTTATTTGACGTATTTAGTAAGTAAATGATTCGGAATCTAAAGAAGCAGGAATTATGCGAAAATACTGTAAATACAAATATGATGATTATTTCTAATTTTTAATAAAATTTCGAGTTCTCAATTCATTACGTTCACATCTTTTTGAAAACTTTTAATATTGATAACATCATGCCTCACAGAAACAATGTTCAAAGGTCAATAACATTAAATACCTGATAGCCGAATTCAGATGGGTAATTGTACAGAACATTCATCTTACAGTTTTCATACTACCCTACTCACTACACGTCATACATATAAACCTATTACACATCCTTTGCCTGACTGACATTCATCATTAAACCATACACGAAGTCAAACTTGATAAATCTATGGCAAACTATAAATAAAGGAAACATTGATTTGGAGTCCTTGAACACGCACAAGGGGAATCAGACCAGAAATTCGGCCGTTGTGAACGTATCCTGCTTTTTCATCGTCACACACGTCATGTAACTCTAAGTCGAATCAAAGTAAAGTTCTCACATCGAGAACGCAGGCAGTAACAACAAAACCAAAAGGCACTGTAATGAGCATTATCAGAAACACCAACCTTCATATCACTCAAGGGGGGAGGGGCGGGGGCACGGTGGCCGAGTGGCTAAGGTGTGTTATCGTCAACGATCACTTGCCCTCTACCACTGGGTCGCGGGTTCGAGGCATGCGTAGGACAGTCGCTAGGTGCAGTGGCTGGGTGCTTCCGCAGGTTGCTGTTTTTCTGCAGGTACTCCGGTGTTCCTCCACCACGAAAACCTTGTCCTAAAATGATCCTATCTGCTGATAGGACGAACAACACAAACAAACTAAACCAATCTAACTACACAAAGAAATTGCATACTTTTTTGTGAGATCCCGATGGCGACCATACCACTTGTCCACAGTCGTCATTAACCGGCGTCTTTGGAAACCTGTATTGTAGATTAGACAAATAAGAGAAAGTATTGAAGTTAAGTTTTGTTTTGTATATTTGGGCTGGGATAACCTTTCTCCAGAAACCCATGGTGTGGTTGTTGACACGTAATTGAATTGTATACTGTATACGGGGAAATTTCACTACAGTTCAGTTTTCGCCAAATTCGCCTTCCTTAAGGAAAGGGAATTTCTCATCACAGCAAATGTACGTAAACAACATAATATACATATATTTAAATACATATGATATACATATGTGACTGTTAGATCCATCGCAGTATTGAAAGGCGACTAACGAGACATTCCGTAGCAAATTGGAGATTTTCCACATTTACCGGGCCAGATTTCCACGTGCACATGTTCCACGTTTTTGATATTTCTCGTTGACTCACTTTATATGATAGTGCATCTTGCGCAAGAATAGGTCCTCTACATCAGCGTTCCTTGTCCACGATGCTCTCAGCTTAATTGCTGCCTTCGGCTGTCTTTAGCCGAGGGGGCTATTGGTTTTATATAATAGCTATATTTTCATTTATAGTATATCAATTCTATCTTCTTGTAATATTATGTACATGTAACTGTTCTGTTTCACTGTGTCTTGAAAAAGGAGCGGAACGCTCCGAAAATTTGACAACCTAAACTTGTCCACACTGTTGGAATTACTTCTTTGCCCCATATAATATTTTAAGTAATTCGTATCCTACGGACATACCTCCATTAGGATCCAGTGTTATATGGGATTTTACCGTCTATATTACTTATTTGAACCATATGATATACATATGATATACAAAGTAATTAAAAGTGAAGGGCGAACGAAATTAACACAAGGCGAAAATGTATTTCATGGGCATAGGGCGAAAATTTGACTGGGCGGAAATGTTCAGGGATGCAGTATATTCTTAAATACAAAAATACTACATCATTACATTTAGAACAGTAGAACTAATCCAATACCCAGGTATTAGTCTGTGTCTCTGTCTTTGATAAAAACGATACGAACAAAATGTAATTCTCCAAATGGCATAAATGAACATTTTCATCCACTGGGATTTAATAAAATATGCCATCATTGAAATTATCCAAAACAGCTTATATTTCGTATTTCTATGATAAAATCACAAATAAAGGCTTCATGCTTGGCACAGTTTAATTTTCTTTGCTTTTTTGTGCCTCTTTGTACAGATGATTCCATATTGAAATTGACGAGCCATGGTTTATGTGTATATCTATCGTGAATGGCGTGGCTCGAGCGACGAACGTGGCTAACAGTGTTTGTGTAGCTCACACGTATCTGTGTTAATTGAAATTGGAATTTCAGTTGAGTTCAGATCAATGGCTTACACGACTATATGTCAAAAAGAATCATGGAAGTTTAAACCAGTTATGAATCAACCACGTTCTAAGCGAAAGTGTTTAATCATAATTTTGAATGGAGAAGAAAAGAATATACACAAAAACGGATCAACACTCATCTCCCTTCAATCTATTGAATAAAATAGAGGGCACTTATTTACAGAAAGGAAAGTTCTTTTACACTGCAGAAGGCGCCAATTGATAAGTATTATGGGATGTCGTGGATACGGCGAAGCAATTACGTGGGTTTTGAACGAGTTGTTGACTTCGTTGAATGAATGAACATCTTATCAATGCATTCGCTTTTTTATGTGTGACACATTGCATCATTGCTAAGATATAAAAATAATGAGCAGATTTGCTTTAATGCGAGGTTAGGGAGGGACAGTTATGCTGATAACTGATACACTAATTTGCTGAAATTGGAAAGCGAAGCCAGGTGAATCAGGTACACGTGATTTATTGAGATTCGTACGGGTACTTTAACAGGTAGGATAATTAACATTCATTTTGGACACTGACTTGAATCGAATATACTTCTTTCTAATGCGGGTTACTGGGTGTAATCCTTCCACAGGCATTGGACGACATTTTTCAATGTTCAAGGTAGTATGAACGCAACTTGGTTACGTACATCCCAGGAATCCATGTAGGGCTTCAAAGTAAATATGCTATTGATTACAAAATACACGTATTTACACACTAAATTAAGACGTAACTGTGACTAAAATATACCCCCCCCCCCTAAATAACAATTTTATGGTACCAATATTTCAGAATTAATATTTTTTATTCAATCTGATAACAATAGTTTTTAATTCAGTTCTTTATGTTTCATTTTCAGTTTTAATAATCATAGAATTGAATGAATGAATGAATGAATTATTTAATAAACCCGACTATAAACTTATAAGTTAAACAGATGAATTTCGCACTTGCATGACCCACTCTTTAACTGATCAGTCTTTGAACAACTTATTAATGAATTGCAAGTAGGAAGAGACAACTCTTTTAGCAATACTTTCTTTTTTTCTTTTCTTTGTTTATTGTTATTGTGGGGCCGCGGTGGCCGATTGGTTTAGACATCTGACCGTCTCCGATCCCTAGCTCGCGAGTTCGAGGCACACGTGGGGCAGTCGCCAGGCCCTTTCCTCAGGTCGGTGGTATTTCTCCGGGTACTCCGGTTTTCCTCCACCACAAAAACTTGGCACGTCCTTAAATGACCCTAGCTGTTAATAAGACATAAACTACAAACAAACCAAACCAGACCAATTCACTTTTATAATGTCTTTTGACGTACATCTTCTGTTATACATTGCTACGGTCTGTCTCGAATATTTTCATTATATCCATGGGCCAGGAAGAATCTATATCAAAAGCAAACAAAATATAAGATGCTCTTTTTCATAATTTCTTTAATCTCGTTTGTCTTTTGATCTTTTGATACATTTTTGATGGTCCCTTCAGGATAATATGCCCATATGTTACTCACATATATATTAGCGAACCGGATACTTGAGTAATGAAATATCTAAAAACTTTCCTGACGTGATAATAAAGGAATACCACCAACAAAGTATCGTATGTTAAATTATGATCCAGGCCTTCCCTAAGGCGTGTTGTCATTGGCAAACTTTCTGGATGGAATCAGATTTAAATTTTGTAAATTAAACTGTTGTACACACAGGTATTCGTCCTAATCTTCAGCAAGTCAGATTTTGTATTTTCATATCACGATATTCAAACGGGAAACATATTCACTGGCAATGCCTTTATCAGAATTATGTCCGTTTGGTTGGCTTAATTACGAAGACGACTGAATATAATAAAAATAATTCCAACGATCATAAAGTGCTTTATCTATATAACTTGGCAGTTCAGTATCGCGAGTATGAATATATCATTACTATTGTATGAATTGTTTAATAGAGTAAAATGTAGTGTGTTTCGATAACAGACAATCAGTTAAATACAATAGTTTTAGAACAAGTGTACAAAATCATGTGCCCAAATGCTTGTACATTTTAGTTTGATGCCAAAAAGTCCATTGGAGGCAGGAATACTCAATAGTAGGGCTGCAACGATAGGCATACCTCACGATACGATACGTATCGAGGTATTATGTTTACGATACGGTACGTATCACGATACAAATGTATCTACTGAATAGGTATACACAGTTGACCACACCTTTACTGAAGGATACAAGAAACTATTAGAACAATTATTTAGAGTTTATAATAAAAAGTGATTGATGATTTAAGTACTGTTACTGTAGTGTATCGCGAAACGGGCAAACAAAACAATTCGATACCGTACACATATCGCGATACGATAAGTGCAAACACATTGAATAATCAATAGCAGAAAGTCAAACAGAGTTAATTTCTGCACTTTTACTGCACTCTAACACTATTTCACGTGTTAATAATAATAATAATAATAGTAATAATTCTAGTATCTTATATACCGCTTTATCACAACCTAGTTGGTAGGTCGTCTCAAAGCGGTTCACAAAATAGTATCCGCCTTCGCAACCAGCCAATATCTTTCTTAACTCCATGGGGAGCATACAGCCGGTGCTGCCATTTCGGCGCTCACAGCTAGCATTCAACAATTCTAGCTATGCCCAAACACGTTATTGTTTACAGCTGAGTAGACTGGAACAAGCGGAGTAAAATGTCTCAATGCTCAAAGATACAACATAGTGCCGTGCCGTGACTCGAACTCGCAACCTTTCTGTCACGAGCCTGGCGTCCTTCCACTAGACAACCGTGCCTCCAAATGATAAGTGGTACTTAATATCAAAAGAGTGAAAAAACATATCTACAGATGAACGTTAGACCCATACATGTGATTGCACTCTTACAATTTTGGTAAAAGATACATTTAGCCAAAAATATATTACACTACATCATACATCTGTTTCATCCTTTCTTCTAGAGCTCATCTGCGATGCTTCGGGGTTAAAAGGACGGACATCCAAATTGGTCTTAACTGCTGTTGAACCAAAAAGGGAAAGGCGTAAAACCCTTTAGTTACAATGTAAATTGATTTAAATACTTACTGCAGTGCCAGTTAATTTCAAATAAAATAATCTGTAAAATGTGTATATCATGAAACGTGGCACTACTTAAAATATGTTATGCTACGTCCATCAGGGTTACAGCGAACCTCGAGCGGGGGAGGGTAATACATTCACCAGCAGAGTCTACCACTGTGTATCTTGAAAGATGAACGTAGCACTCACAAGCATTCACACATACACTCTGATTACACTACATGTAGATAATGCACGCCAAAGTTGAATAACTCTGCATCATACCGCTGTTACGTCCTTATAGGGCTCATCGGTGATGCTTGGGATTAAAACATTGGAATCGTAACATTTAAATAGAAGATTGTTTGTTTGTTTGTTTGTTTGATTTTGTTTAACGTCCTATTAACAGCTAAGGTCATTTAAGGACGGCCTCCCCTGTGTGCAAGATGCATGCGTGTAGTGTTAGTGTGTGTATTTTGGGAGGCTGCGATATGTTCGTGTTTGTCTCCTTGTGATAGCGCGGAACTGATGCCGACTTTATAGTGCTACCTCACTGAAACATACTGCCGAAGACACTCAGCAGGACGCCCCACCCGGTCACATTATACTGACAACGGGCGAACCAGTCGTCCAACTCCTTTATAGCTTCACAATTTTACATCATCAAAATACAACAGAAATAAGTTACATATCAGGTCAATTAATTCTGACGATTGTCTAATCAGATCTACGAGCCATGGGAGGCACCAAGAAAGGAAACAACAGGGAAACTAAAAAAAAAACAAAAAAAAAAAACATCTGACGGAAACTGTTACGGAAATCCCCCCAACTGTCTCTGTATTCTCAATTGATGCATTGCAAAAAGTTTGTATTGGTATGATACCCTTACATACGGAGTTGGAGCAAGACCAGAAGAAAACACGGAGGGAGCGATCGTTGCCATCACCTTGGCGTACACCCATGAATGTATTTATCAATTATAAGCCGTGGCATCTATGTTTGGTGACCAATCGGAGAATTAAACGCGTTACACACATGGACACATGTCAACCAATGTCACCCAAGGTCGACCAAGGTCAACCAAAGCTCACGTAAAAGAGGAAAGAATAATAGGAAGAAACGCAGCAAAATCAATAAAAAATCAATTTCTAATGAAATGATCGCGATGAGGAAACATTCGCGATTTTCGCGTCGAGTGAATTAGCGCGAAAATCTGCACATGCAAATGTGTATTAATAGATGATATAGATTTTAGGTTAATAGAATAATTGCCAAACCGCGAATAGTTTAAAAAGGTCAGAACGCTAACATTTCCACACGCGAAAATTTCCACTTTTACGGTATATACAGTATACTAAATGTGAAGGTCTTAATTTTGTGTTTTATCCACTTGATTTCTTTAGTAAAACACAATACATGATAACTATTTAGTAAATATGAGTGTGTTTTTTCTGAAACAAATGATAAAAGCAGCATATCAGTATCTTTATATGCACAAAGTGTGCATAGTCACCAGAGCAATGCAAGTTTCTTTAGACCACCACCTATACAGTTCAAAAGTTAGAAGCGGATATCAAATTATATTACTTTCTTTGTTGGGTATACCATATGTGGTTGGGTATGTTTTAAAACAGGTAAGGCGCTCTAAAACGAAACTAACACGGGTGAAAATGTCAAATCTATCACAACAGGAGGTAGATCCTGTAAGGCGATGTGTACCAGCGACACATGATACCACGCTTACGATGTCTACCTAAATACCCTATCCCATATATACTTCTCATGCCGCCGACAACATGTGTTGTAGCTAGAATCTATTATCATATATTTTGACACGAATATACTGCGATGTTTTTACCCCTATCTAATATTTTTGAAGCTTACATATCCTTTTGTGTTGCTTGGTTTACCGGGTGACAGTCTCGTCTCGTACACGCTTGTGACACGCGTCGATCTATTTGCCGGCTCTCCCTTATACCTTGAGTTAATTATATAGCAGAGCGTTCAATTTTCCATGCAAACTAATATGTGCATTCAGAAATTTCAAAGTTCACTAATAAGGATTTTTTTCAGGAGGAGGAAGAAACATTTAAACAACAGCGCTGAGTAATCAAAAGACGTTAGCTTGAGAGATAATTATCTTAAACTTTCAACGTTGTTATTTTCATAAAGAAGATTTTTTATATTGTTTCATATTTACGGACAAAATAAAAATAATCTTATTGTAAGTTTGTGAATATCAGAACTCTACTTTTTACATTTGTGTTGGGAGGAATATTTGGTATAGATTTTTTTTTAAAGAAAACGTTAAGCCAACAAGGCTTTGTCAATCTGAACCTTAAGCCTACTGTCATCGACCGCATTCAGAAGAACCACCCCTTTAAAAATGGCATAATTCATTAACGGAAGACGGGCCCACACGAGATGAGGTTTTAATTATGTTGCACTTCTTAGCACATTACTAGAAACGGACGACAGACGGTCAAAGCAACCAACGTTTTTTGTATACTTTTCGTTTTGTCACGAAAATGTCATAAAAGAATCAATGAAGTTGTTATTCAGATATAATAAATCCCTGAAATAGTTCGCCCCAATTAAAATTTACCGCAACTTTGATGCATAAATTGTACACGAGGATATTTCTTTGGCGCATTTTGCCTGTGTGTAAGTCGTTCAAGTATTACGAATGTTCTGATTCGTTGGGTCAGTGTCCTTGGCACGAACGTGTCGGTGATATGTAGTTACATCGTATGCACGAAACAACAACATTAGCATTAAGAAAGCTAATCCCTCACCGCTGGTGTGTAAAGTTTGCGCGGATTTAATCAAAGACTTTGAATCATATTCGCCAAGTAAACTTTATATGTATATTGACAAACCACTCAACTAGTTAATGAAATTTTTGACAAAGCGAGAGTTGCAAGCGACTTAGGCCCCCCTTTGCGGTGAACGTGCTGCCGTCTGGTAGCCCTCTTGCCGCGCCACTCTAGACAACCCAGTACCCGGTCGGACACGAACTACGCATTGACAACTGTTTCCGTACTTTGTCTTCCGTGCCATGTTTATAAAGCATGAGACTTATTACATATCTTGAAAAGCTGACAGTAGAATTTAGTATCAAGTAGAAGATGTTCAGATATAACCCGACACCGGCACGAACTGAAATGTGATTGGCGCGTGACATGTCGTCTGCTCGGGAACCGCGCGCGTGTCCTGGCATCCGAAGGACAATATCGGTTACAGCCATTCGAGGAAATGTAAACATGGCAATGATAACAAACAAACGAGTAGGTACCGGGTATTTCTCCTAATCCTTACAAGTAGGCCCCATTTCTGAAGAAAACAAACGGATTACTTTTTGAATTACACACAAAGTTTAAGAGTCGAGTACAGTGGGTTCGGACCAGGACGCCTAACGCTTGTTAGCATCGTCTGGCACCAAAATGACCCTTTTACTGTGCTCTATGGCGCCGTGGTCAAACGGGTCCCCGTAATCGATCTAAGGAAGGAACAATCAGTGACCAGCGGTCAATGTCCGGTGAAGATGAAAACCTACCGTGCAATTTTCTCTGATTCCATATGATCTTGTTTACATAGAGTGGTCAGTAAGCCGCGCAGAATACCAACAACGTCGAGGTCTGTTGTTATGTGTTGTTGATTTGACCGTAAAATGTATAAAGCAATGAGACGATTTAAATATAATCGTCAAAATTGAATCAATATAATTTATATTTTTTTTACGATACAAATACGGTATATTGTTAAGTCCTGTTTTATTCGTCTTCTTCGTCAACTATGGATCCCATCTCTATTTACAAGACCACCAAAAAAGAGGCACAGCGCGTCGTAACTCTCCAACATCATCTATTTTATTTATTTTTTTACTGTATTATTGTTTCATGGTGATTGTTTATCCCTGTTATATGTTGTGACATGTAAATGTTCCTGTTCCTGTCTCGATAAAGGGGCGGATCGCCCTGAAAATTTGACAAATTTCGTTGTCTGCACTGTCGTTATTACTTCTTTGCCCATATATATAATAAAATTGAAAGAATTATAATGAGCGAAATAGGTACACATTTAGTTCGATAGATAGTACATCCAAAATAACTTTAGAAAGAAAAGTAGGGTATTAAACAAGGAGAACATAACATACGTTACATTTACCAGAAATCGATAAACTATATACTTAGGTATTTTAATCTTCTTAAACGGTAAAAGTTTATGTAATTTGTTGTCGATTTCAGAGTGACGCTGTTAACCGGAATTCTCTTGTACGGAAATCGTGCATTCCGGATGATAATTATCAGAAAGTAAATAAGACTTTTATCACTTCCTCTGTGTCTGTCCCCTTTGCACCCAGCATCGAAATCGTTTAATAAGAGGGTTACAATGTTTTCGTGAAGATTTAAATGTATACTTCCTCCTATATGGCGATCCTAAATTCAGCAAAGATGAAAATACCTCAATTGTAAAATCTGTTTAAAATTATTTAATCAAATGCAACCGGTTTGGCTGAATGTGATCATCTTTCTCTCTCTATCACTCTTTTTTTTCTCTGACTCCACCTGTTTTACTATCCTTTACTTCGTGTCTCTCTCTTCGTCTTTTCCTCCTCCCTATTTTCTATTTCCATATAAAAATACAATTTATATATATCGTGTAAATTGCCTTGTCGAGTACTTGTTTTTATTCATGTATTTGAAGAAAAGGACTGTGATAAACTTGCGTCCAATTCTTTCGTTAATATTTATTTGCAATACAATTTGTTTAAATCAAGAGAATGAATTAGTTCTACTCTTTATTCCAAATTTTAAAAAAACATGTTCGCATCAACGTGTTTTACCTATCTATAATTTAGCGGAGGAGTGTAGCCTCTTCCATGCAGAGTTGGACGAAAATTGTCAAAGCCCTAGGATGGGTAATCGGTAACCCGTAGCAGGGGTCCTACAGTCAAACATCTACAGTGAACATGTTCGACTTTCTATGGTCCAGTTCGTCATTTCACTGACATTATTGGGATTGTCTCTATGAATTTGATGGGTTTTTTAATGGGATTGTCTCTATGAATTTGATGGGTTTTTTAATGGGATTGAATCTTCACAGGATGGTTTCCCATTTAAATATTCTCCCATTCGGATAGTCTTTATTTTCTCATTTACATTATATCTTTTCGTTCCAATATATTGAGTCGATTATTTGCCAAATACGAAATTTTGCTCATCATATCGTTTTTTTTTCTGTTTTCAAAATGGGTTTTATATTTCCATGTAATATGTTTTTTATTGTAGTTTTGGCAAATGTTATTGAGTACGCGTGCACGAGCCGCCATTATCCCTCGAAACAGACGGGGTCCTCGTCCCGGCGTTGGATACCCTTTATTAGTTTGTAGACATATGCTCAACTACCCTCTCTCAACAGCCCCTCCTTATCGAGCGCCTATTAAGAGGTAGGCAGAATAACTATACTTGGGCGTCCAGAGATAGCCAAGCGTCGTAATAGCCTTCTTCGTGACAAACATGGCCTCGCGCGCTTGAGATAGTATTGCCCCTCCCCAACAGATGGCTCTAATAAGTCCTTAATTCAATTGAAACACATCAAAGATCTCGCTAACAATTATTGTATTGGTTTTAATTTACAACTCCGTTTATTCAAATGAGCAATTTCGCGTTTTCCGCTCCGCCCATTTCTCGCGTGGTACTCCAGAAAACCCCCGAATGAATATTATTATGTACAAGAGCGAATTCGAAGTCTTAAAAAAAGGAAAAGTATCGTGAATAATGTTGACATGAGCTGTTTCCTATACAAATATGCACTCGATCAACTCTTTCAGATTCGGGAAGCATTATGGCGGAATTCTATACGAAAATCCTGTACATAAATCGCTCCCTTTTCTTTTGAGCACACTTCTTTTCAAATAAGGTCCTACGTCCTTCGATCCTGGGCACATGCTTTTTGTCCTGCCTCGTATACTTATAACGACGAATGACAACTGTGACAATATTTAAATACGAGTTAGTTATATTTTTGAAACTGTTAGGTTTGCCAATGAAAAGACAACCTTGGTGATACGATGCTACCGAGCCTTGCAAATCGACTTTCCGTGACAGAAATGTGAAACAGTGAAGAAAAAAAGAGAAAAAAAGACCCGGTTTGAATGTAAAGAAATAGTAAGAATGGATAACATAAAACACGTAGTTATATTAATGTTAATATGTATACATTAGTTTGCAATGAGTTATTCGAAGGCAAGGTAAACTGTACAATTGAAACTGTTTCGTTACTCAAAGAAAATTACAATTTCTATTATGCATTGACAAAGAATATACGGACAATATATGCACACAACTGGATATGGGTTTCCATATTTGATACACCTCATTGACTTTAATAATTGATTGAACGGTCAAACCTCACAAATGTAAAAAAAATAAATAAGGTCATACAGGTTCACAATGGATGATGAGTTCATGACTAGTGGCATGCTTTACTTGTCGAAACTTGTCTACAGTGGTTGGCAATAGCTTGGGGACTATGCCTTAGTATCATTTCGCAGTTGAAAAGTCACAGCATGTGCGCAACATATTGTGTCTATCTCGTGCAGTTTCGAGGGAAACATAGGCCTGCAGTATACCATTGCATTTATTGAAAAGAACTTCTAATATGAACACCCCCTCCTCTGCAGAATAGTGTGTTAGGAAAACGACCTCAGAGGGAATTAGAAAAAGGGAATTAACGGAAATAGGAGTCCAGAGTATCCGGAGAAAACCCACGTGGTCGGGCATGTGACCCCATACCTTTTCACGTCCGATCGGGGAATCGAACCCCGGCCGCTTTAGCGGCAGGCTAGTTCGCTATCCAGAGCTATGAATTCTTGATAGACCTTGATAGTTCTTGGTAGAATGGTCATACACTGGAAGTTAACAGATTAAGTTGATTTCTTTAAAAATATAAATGTTTATTCAGGAGTGGTACACCGGAAGTTGATATTTGTTTAAAAATTCTATGTGACATAATTTTACACTGCAAATACTTGAAATGTTCAATAGAACCCCTAAGTCACTATATATATATGGTGTATAATCTTAAAAAAACGTTTGAATATTTGTTTTCTGTATTGATATAATCCAAATTGACTTTTTTATCATATAGCAGAAAGTTACCTGAACCAGTAGGACCGGAAACATTTAAGTCCAATTATAAAAATTCGAATTTAAACGTAATTCTTCCTGTTTTACTCAAGTGATTCTATGCCATCAAAAAAGCAGGAGAAAAAGAGCTTAAGTACTCGTTCTCTGACATCGAGATTTAAAGTATAACCAGTAGGGAGTGAAAATCTATTGTTACCGCAAAGAGCTCCAAGCAAGGGCGACAATAGAAGATTTGTAGCGAGTCGATAAAAACAGCCAGCATTTTGACTCGACCGTGAAATGAATACGAAGTTAACGGGGTTAATTAAATCCTCACAGTTCAGCAAAATGCAAACAATGCATTTTTTCGAGGAGAAGAAAATCTAATTTAATTCCCGAATCATAAGTTGCATAGGAAACCTTTTAAATCCTCACTTTAGCTTCGAAGCTACGTTTGCTACCGGGGTAAAATGCATTCAAATTAGGAACGTTTATCAAATTAGAATGACGATATTTCATCTCGCGGCGATTCGTTAAAGATTTCAAGCAAAGCCATGCATGCTGACATCCTTATAGAGCATAAATTAATCGCATCGACTATGGAAATGTTTCCAACCGAAATAACGGAATGCTTGATACAAAAGCCGGTATACGTCTACGCCCTTCAAGGCTTTTTAATATGTAAAATAGCTAGAACTGGACACACATTATTAGATTTGTACTTGAGGATGAGCTTGCCCCATTTTCGAGTGACACATCTCACTGTGCCACAAGTACATTAGGATGTTCGTACCACTGCCAAAATTTAAAATTTTGCATTTAAAGATACAGTGCACATCGCTTTAGTATGACTGATGAACACAACAAGTTTCATGATCTTACCTTAAATGCAGGCAAAGCTATACTCCGGACACGACATTTTAGCAAAGGTCAACAACGGGCAATAACTCTGTAAATAAGGGTTTGTGGGCGCTAAATTTGGCAGTGCACATCGTCGTAGTATGAGTGATGTACACACCAAGTTTCATGATCCTAGCTTAAATATGGGTAAAGTTATGCTCCGGACACGAAAAGGACGGACGGACGGACGGACAAAGCAGCAACTAACATATATGCTCCCCCGAACATTTTCAGGCAGCATACAAATGTTGATGAAATGAAAAAAGAACGTGTAAAACCATGAAACTGGCCAGACCATGATTCGAACCCAGGACCTCAGGTCATTATACTGTCATTATACCTATACCCGAAAACGAAATTTAGCTGGCAGTGGGGCAGGAACCTTAAGGTAAATTGTAAGCACACTTCCATACAGTTATATGATGTATGTTAATGAAGAATGCTTGGTGGAATCAATTAATTTTATTTCTGGATGTGGATGTTTACCTCATCCTCGATGCTCCATGGGTTACGCTCAATTGAAGGTAAGCAGCTAGCTATTTGATTTATCATGTAAAAAAGATACATGTCCTTTGAAGATTACAGAACAGCGACGCCTGTCAATTTTACCGTTACGCGACCTCGATATTATTTTGATGTACATTGAAGGATCATGATCTTGTCTCTTGCAGAGGATGGCGCACACTGAGCCTTCGATTTTGCCAGGACGAATTCCAGGGGTGCAGTCTAGCTCTCAGAGTATCGAGGATGATTTTACCCCAATTGGAAATATTCAAGGGGTGACTTCGAAACATCTGAAATAGTCTGTCTAATAGAAATTGTGAAAAAGAATCAAAGAAAGTTTAGGAAAATGTGTTGGAGGGGATGGGGAGGAAACTTGTATAAGGTAATAGGGGAAGTGTTACAGGGGAATNGGGTTGGGTTGGGTTGAATGGTCATTGAGGTTAGGAATAATGTTTTAGGGGACGATGTAACGGTTACGAATGTAAAAGAGGAAGGGTAGTGGAAAGGGTTAGAGAAGAGACAGTAAGGGGTTGAGAATGGTCATGGAGGGGATAAGGAAAAGTCTTTATGAGAGAGGGGAACAAGTGGCGAATGTTTCAGACAATGGGGATCTGAGTGTTTAGATGAAGAGAGATTGAGGGAAATGACAGGGGTTGTTGAAGAGGTTGAGTGTGATCATGAATATGGATGAAATCGTCAGGAAGTGTCATAAGAGATTTCGGGACGATTCAAGAAAGGAATGGGGAAAAGGATCCCATAGAGGTCGGGGAAAAGGGTTATTTCTGGAGTTGGGAATTCTGGAGTTGGGAAATGGTCTTGAATAGGAGAATGTCATTGGGAGAGATAGGGAAAGATCATAAAGGGGTTGGTCAGTGGTCTTGGAGAGGACATCTTGGAAAACGGACATGACGGAGTGGGGAAAATATTCTTGAGAGGACGGGAGAAGGATTTAGAGAGTTCGGGGAAGAATCGTCGAGGTAGGGGTGGTGATCTTGAAGAGGGTTGTAAAACGGCTATTTAGGTGGGTCGGAAGGGGTACTGAAGTAAACAAGGGAAGAGGTCTTGAGTAGTGGAGAAAGTAATAGAGGAATTATGGGGAGGTTATGGACTTATGGAGAATTGTTCATAGTGACAGTGGAGAAATCGTTTTGAATGGGAAAGAGAAGGGTCTTTGGAATGATCGGGGAGGGTCATCGAGAGAATAGTGGGAACTTTCGGACAAGGGAAGCTGGGAAAAGTCATGAAATAAGTGAAAGAAGAGTCATGGAGAGGATGTGGGGGAAATCGGGGATATGGAGGGGACATGAAAGGATCAGAGGAAAAGAGAGAATGGAGCAAGGGTTGGAAGGTTGGAAAATTAGGGGAATGGTTATGTGCTAATAGGGGGTTGGGATAATGGTAATGGGCTTAAAGGGGAGGGGCATCATGAGGGGCAGGGGTTTAGGGACATGGCAGGGGGCGGGAGGATAGAATCATTGGAGGACGAAATATATATGTAGGCTGGAGATGGAATGGGGATAGAAGGATGGGGGAAAGACCAGGAGTCAAGGAGGGGCTTAGAATGGGATAAGAAGGGGCTAAGAGGGCAGTAAGATAGAAAGAAGTAAGGGGCTTGCTTGGAGGGGTAAGAGTAGATAATGCTAGAATGCAATGAGAGAGGTCAGATCAAGTTTGCTCAGATTTCGATAACAAATCAACAAAATAGAAATGTACGTGGTCTATGTCAGTAATATATAAAAAAAATTGTCGAAATTCAAAGTTCTGAACTATCGTGCCTTTCAAAAATCGTTCAACCGAAAAACTGAGTAAACAATTTAGGGATAAACAGGAAGTAAACAACAACCAAGACAGTCTAGTATTGTGAAAGAGATAGTCGTAAAACTTAGTAATATGAAACTTATTTTAAACATTTCCTTGAACCGGTTACATTCGGAAAATCGAGAGAAAAAGTGGGAAAAAATAAATCTACAATTTCAAGGATCCTCTGTGATTTATACTTAATCTTTTCATCTCAAATATAAACATGGATAATGACGTTCGTTGTTAAAAACATAATTTAAAAAACCCAAAAAACAACAACAACAGAATTTTCAATCCTATGTCGAGGATTTATAGCGAAGATGGGTGAATATTTGATAGCGAATATACATACGTACAGTACAGGACGTGAAATCGCATGTCGTAAAATTGATAATTGGCGAACACGTGTCATATCTGGGAGTCACGAAAGACGATAGTATACAGTACTTGTCTATTGTACAGCGTTTGAGTTATCTTGGTGACGTCAGCGGTTACATGCATTTAATCTCTGGTTGTCGTGGTCCCTGCTAAGATATTATGCCAGACCCGAGTTTTCGAATTCAATGTATTTACTTCAAGCGACAACTCATTTTATGCGTTTTTATTACATTTTATTCAGTGTTCAGATTTTGTAAAAATTTGATATCTGGAAAATTTAATTTGTGAAATACAAAGTGTATGATTAAAATAATGAACTCCTGACATTACTGAACTTTGATGACCTGCAACGTTAGATACCGTATACCTTACACATCTTCAAAATATTGACCACCTTCGTCAAGTTGAAGAGTATGTCAAGGTGAGAGTAAGAGGATGCTAACGCTTAAAAGAGAAAGAAAGAAAAAGATGGAGAGATAGAAAGATAGAGAAGAAAAGACCAAGCTGAGAGAGCGAATTGCAGATTTGAAAGCCGAAGTCGAGAGGATTGATGCAATGTCAGGTGGCAAGGAGTTCCAGTCAATGGTTGTTCTAAGAAAGAAGGAGTATTTACGTACCTGTGTTCTCTTGTAAGGCGGGTTGGAGGGACAAGGATATCTTTTCTGATGTTGATTTGATTGTGTGGTATATTGTGTAGTGTGGTTAGCCGTATATCGTTCCTTCTGTGTTCAAGGAATTGCCAGTTTAGGTGTTCTATAATGTCACCTACACTGAAGGCCTGTCTGTGTTTATTGGTGCAAATCTGGCTGCTCTTCTGTGTATCATTTCTATTTTGTTTATGACTGTCTTGTTGTAAGAGTCCCAATTCAGAAACAGAGCAGGCATATATAGAGATGGTCTTACTAGGGTTTCATATGCCTGCTCATTGACAGAACTTGAACCGATCTTGAAGTTACTATAGAAAAAGCCCAGAGTGGAATTGGCTTTTTCATAGATGTTTGATATGTGGGATTCCAATTCCCATTTCACATGATCTTTTATAAGTTCACGGCGCCGGACCAAAAACTTACCTCGACAAGTTTTACCAGTTCACGAGAAATTTAAACAGCAGGAAGCACACCTTGCGAGGTTAGCTTATACCTTGTATCAAAAAATTATAATCGTTCAAGCAATTCGACGCCAGTGTGGCTGTACCATAAAGTTATTCCAAGTATAGAGACGTGGGGGGTCTCGTGTATTGTAACGTGGACATTTTTTAAACAAATAAGGAGTGGAGAAACAACCAAAGTTTCATAATGTTAAAACACATATACGTGATTCAAAAGGAAACTAGAAATCGCGGTCATCGACAACACCCCGTCCCCGGCCCTCCACCATCATCGACTTACCCCTACCTCGAACGGACGGGTGGAGCCTTTTTTTATGTAATCTCCATTTGCTTTGTGGCTGGTGGGAAAAAATGTAATTGCACATACATGTGTTCATACATACATTTCGGCATGCCAGAAACCGAAAAATTATGGACATACAGCGCTGCGCATAGGCAGATTTCTCACAAGTCAAGTCGTGTGTATTCGTTACTTTTGACCCAAACTTTCATAGCTATTTGGGTTATTGTTTATGTAATATGCTTATTTCAAATACAACCGAAAAACATTTAGAATTGAAATTTTACCAGTTTACACCTCATATCTTTCATGTCAGCAGTTTAATAGCTCTGACGCGATGATCATGACGTCATTACAATCGTGACGTCATAATCATATAATGATATTCTGTGTGAAAAGGACAATCACGAATTTTAAACATCAACTTATTGTCAAAATCAATGAAAAAAGACAGCTATCAATTCACATTCAGTCTTTAGTTATTGTTCCATAATACTCTCAAAATCAAAGGCAAAGCATTATTTGTTTAATTATACTGGTCGTCTGAAGGACACAACATGTCATTTAGGAAATATTAAAAAGGCGGGTTCGGAAAACATGTACATGAAACATTTGAACTGTTCCAATTCAAAGGCTGGAATAGTTCATTATGAAATTTCCAGGGTGAACGGGTTAAAATAACAAAGAGCTTTAATTTGAAGGTAACGGTATCGTGTTTCATATTCGTGCTGCTGTGAAAACAGCATTATCATTTCAGTAAACAATTTCATAGACTTTTAGTTGAATTAAGTCCACAGACACGGTAATATTTGAAATATAGACCGGATTAGAAAATGGTATGCAATCTGTCACCTGTTGGGTGATAAAATTGAGATGATCTTTTTACAAGGAATGTAACACGTGTGGTGTAAATTAAACTCCGAAACGAAGTACGATCAATTAAACCCGGATTCAACCTCGTCGAATTCTACGACCCCCGGCTAGCACCTACTCATTTATGTGTATTTATTTTATTTTTCTAAATCTCAAATAACGTTCACTTACCTACCAGAACGTTTTTACGGTTACATAATCGTCATCTGATTCAAATACAAAGTTGTACATTAATGTAATTAATATTCATGGCGCGTGTTCGATGAATGCCAATGTGATGTCTATTTCGCTAATCCTGTTACAGCTGCCTTGGGCTGGATACGAAATTCTATATTCCCACATTCTTATACGTCAAAATGTATATCTCATATCACATGATGCTTACATTGAGTGGGTGTCTTCATTTCCAATTCCGTGAAATAGATATTTACATTTTCTCAAGGTCTTTGTATTCTGAATTTTTAAACATCTGTACGGCGAGGGGAAAATGGACGTACACGTAAAGTACTTTAAGATTCAGTTTAATTGTCCTATACGCTAAAGTAACCTATTTAGATATGTAATCTTCAACTATAATAAAGCTACCAAACATGACGATAGCAATAAACATTTACTGTCCTTGTTGAAGGGAAACACTATACTTTGTTTCCTTGAGATAAAATATGTTTCACGGGGATAAACTAATATCCCGCCAACACCCGCCAATACCCCCACCCCCCGGGGAAAGTGATGACAGGGACATGGCAAGACCCGACGGAACGGACGTACACAACACTGCTTAAAAGGTTTACCCCGACCCCGACCCCCACCCCCAATCACCATGCACCCTCCAGCCTCCACGCCAAACCTAACTCCATAAATGGCAGGGGTCATAAAAAAACATACTTGAAAGAAACTATACGTAAGATTTGAAACATACCAAAGTAATTTATATAAACATAGTAAGTAGGATTTATTGAAAATGTATATCTACAATAATCATAAAGTACTTGTGAGCTAAGGACACCCCATGTATTCACTACTATTTACAGTGTATTGTATTTTTTAGCCGGATAATTTTTTCGGGGCTAAGAACAAACAAAGGCATAGATGTAGAAAAAAAAGTACGTAATATGATTAAGAACATAAACCGTAATCACTAGACTGATATATTTGAAAATTATATTAATAATAATCATTAACACAGAGGTCGTAAGCTAAGGACAACCCGTTTACTATCACACTATCAACGATTTCTTTGGCGGAGAAATTCTTCGGGGGCAAATCTTCAGCGATGTCTGCAAGGAAATTGAGCAGACACTTGACTTGAAGCGTACATTTCTTTAGGGGAGATACATTTCCAGTTTCAGCCGATCATTAATCATTACATAACCTTTAAAATGCGCGTTACTTTAATGTCTGCCCACTTGCGATACATTATAAGTCAAAAGCATACCCTAAAGACAAATCGACGTTTTAAAACGGAAACTGTAGAATGATCATTACACTAAGATTGATATTTGAATCGCACACGGTCTGGGATCCAGTGCATCTCATGTAAGGTGCTATGCGCGTGCAGCTTTGTCACTCTGAAATTAAACATGAAACACACATCAGTTTACTTCTAACGAAGAATTAATGAATAAGAGGTTAACAAATTTCTCCTTTTAAGATTTTTTTTTTACGGATCAAATATATTTTTATAGATGTAATCATTTAAGGTCATATTTAATAAATAAAATGTGAAACTGAAGGATTCAGATTGTCATAGCGAGGCCAACCATGCTTTAAAGGGCAAAGTCCTTGGTATTTAGACTAAGTGGGACAACTTGAAGGGTTTTTGTAGCCTTTATGTTATAATATGTCTTATTGATTCAGATATGCTTCCGGCTGTGACGTAGGTAATCGCACGTGCGAACTAAGTTCACGGAACCGGGGTCATATTAGGTACTCAATGTTTGCATTAAATCTTTTTTTACTTTCATGTATAAACCTCGAAATGCCAAACCAATCTTTGTAACTACGTAAATAAAATGTAACTTTGTAACTTTGTAAATAAAATGGTATTGCTGAAAATTTTGCGGACTTAACTTTTACGCTAATCACTATCATTTTTCCCTTAAGATATTTTTCAATCATAGCGTTTGTCAAGCTGGTCTATGTAAGTAGATTCGATAGAATCTAAGTAACCTTTTTGCGAGTTGTAAACTGTTCGAGTTACTTCGCAGGCATAGTAGTGATCGCACATTCAAACTCTTCAAATCAGCGGAAAACATTTATTATACATGCATATACGTTTTAAATTATAGTGGGCCTTTAAGGATACTGATGATATATATTTGTGACGTAGATAACATTTTCCAAAATAAATTTAATGGTTATTATGTCAACTTTCTGACCAAATAAAAGACGATGTAAATTTTAAATGTTTGTCACCTGCACGAAGTGGGAAAGGCAAAACTTATTGATTACTAATTAGAATAGATTGATTGCACTTAAGTAATATCAAATAAATATTTCATAATCAGATGCAGTGTGTAAGGCATTCTTAATTAATTAGAATGGTATTCTTAGCACCGTATTATTTTATTTTTAGTTACCATTTCACCCGCCGACACGCCCTATCCGATAGTTAAACAGTTCGATTGTGTTATAATAGTAATAGTAATGATAATAATTCGAGGTTCCGCTTTATCACAACCTAGTTCATAGGTCGTCTCAAAGGGGTTCACAAATTAGTATCCGTGGTTATAGGGCCTTTGCAACCAGCCAATATCTTTCTCAACTCTATGGGGAGCATACAGCCGGTGCTGCCATTTCGGCGCTCACATCTAGTATTCTAAAATTCTAGCACTGCCCAAACACGTACTCATTTACAACTGAGTAGACTGGAAGAAGCGGAGTAAAGTATCTTGATCAAAGATACAACACAGTGCAGTGCCGTGACTCGAACCCGCAACCCTTCGGTCACGAACCCGGCGTCCTACACCACTTAACTGCCGTACCTCCATATTTAACGTTAAATGGGCACCATTCCCCGATCCTCCCACTGGGATATGAAAATTAAGAAATATTATATCTTTTGATATTTGATGTTTCAAAATACGTAAGAAAACATTCTTAAACTGCATGCTCCTGTAGCCCCCACGCTAGGACGGACGCAATGTGTTCAATAACAGACATGTGCATGTGCGTGACCTTTAACCTTATATCATTAACACGTTACTACTGCCTCATTTACCCACAATGCATTTCATGTAGAGCGCCACCTATTGTCCATTTCTGATGGAAACACCCGCCATTATCATTGTGACATCGTATGTGACGTGTTAATTTGTCGTGTCCATTACGTCTGTCAACCTTTCAACAAATTCATTTGGTTTCCGTTGCGTGTAGTCTAAAGTTTTCTCTGACCTTAAATATCTTACGGTATAGCTTGTCCCCGTTACACCCGCTCTTTCCCTTTCAATAAGCTTTACAAATATCTACATGCGTCCTAGCCTACACATACATGTATTAAAGATATTTGCGCCTGTGAGTAATCAGATCAAGTGATGATTAGGTTGTTAATTTACCGAAATCTTCAAGACAAACCAACAAAAACGAAGATAATTGTATGATTTGATGACGCTCAGAAAGTAAGAAATCCATTCAAATACGTGTAAAAAAATATTTCAAATTTATTTATGTATTCCTGCTCGTTGTCGGAAGAGACGACTAATGGCTAAGCAAAAACATAAGTCTATGATTGTATTATCGGTTTGCCGTTCTTTGATCGAAAATTCCATCAAAATATATTATGCTATCATACCTCCTTAAGTCAAAGTCCCTGAACCATAACATGGCTTCAAAGATTACTCGAAGTTCGACCATTGGTATCCCATGAATGTCTTTTCTCAGACACAAAACGAACTATTTTCAACTCGTCTCGGCTCTGCGGAGTGATTTTGATCGCATGACTACGCGAAAGGGCTTAGCGTATGAATATATCATGTTTGTTAACGAGAAGGTGTGAAATTGACTGCCATGGAATGGGGTTTCTCATTTAACACTTATAATTGGCGAGCATTGTTAAAAACAATTTCAAAAGATGGAGAGATATGTTTTAATCAATTTGTCTAGGTCATATTTCAGTTTCTTTGACTATTTTAATAAACATATACCTTTATAATTCTTCAAGTGTTCATAACTATGAAACATTCATTCTAGACGTAAACACACGAAATGACCCTGTCAAATATAATGTACCCGTCATTGGTTTTCGAACAAGATAGATGAGGCCTTTTGGGTGATTTAAAAAGGAAATTCAGAAAATCAATTTTAAACTTTCGCTTTGAAACTGTCTAGAAGTGATTAAGGTAATCAGTACCAACAGATTATAATACAGTTTTACCATTGTCACTTCCGTACCACTTCTGACAGATTCTATAACTATGCATTGGGAGCTGTTCTTCTTGGCTTTAACAGAAAACCATTACATGTACTTGCGGGACTTGTATAGAAGACATGGTAGTCTAGTGGTAGGACGCCGGGCTCATAACCGAAGGGTTGCGGGTTCGAGTCATGGCACGGCAATGCACGGCAATGCACGGCACGACACGGCACTGTGTTGTATCTTTGAGCAAGATATTTTACTCCGCTTGTTCCAGTCTACTCAGCTGTAAACACGTGGTTGGGAAGTGCTAGAATTGTGGAAAGCTACATGTGAACTCCGAAATGATAACACCGGCTGTATGTTCCCCAGGGAGTTGAGAAAGATATTGTCTGGTTGCAAAGGCCCTATAACCACGGATAATAATTTGTGAACCTCTTTGAGACGACCAAGGACCTTAGTTGTGATAAAGCGGTATTCCGTCTTTGCGTATTGCAGAGTTATCTTCTCTTGGGAGCAGGTATTGATTGTTACGTCATTGGTTTGTGTGAGAAAAATTGCGTCGTTTTCTCAAAAATTGATGACGTTACTCTCACAAATAAGTGACGTAACAATCAATACCTGCTCCAAAGAGAAGATAACTCTGCAATACACAAAGACGGAATATAAGAATCTCGAATTGTTATTATTATTATGAAAGAATGATACAGATGAAATAAACAAAATATGACCAATCACAGTGTCCCGAGTGTAAAACTCCGGTGGGTCTAGAACAGGATTCGAACCCTGGACCTCAGATTGTTATACTGTCGATCTAACCGACTGAGTTACCTAGTTAACGGAACGGATGTGTCCAGGCCCTTATATTTTGTTCATTTCACCTTTACTTTTTCTCATTAATGACGCGCAAGGTATGGCTTTCTTTTCAGAAGTGATTTACCAAATCTAAAGTCATGCCGGAAAAACGTTTCCTACACTAAGTTACAGTTTTGGACAGTGGTACGGGGGTCCTTAAGCACTATACATGCACAGAATCAAAATAGAAATGCCCGCTTTGAAAAGGAAAAATGACTCCAAGTCAAAAACAAAACCCCCAAAAAAACCCAATGTTTTATTGCTTCCTGTTATTTATATAAGGGGAGCATATTCAAAGTTAAAAAAAATATATAAATCTTTGCGATTATAACTGTTGCTACTAGTACTCTTCGCCATAATGTATAACTTGAGCGGTTTGTCAGACATACAACAAGAGTGATCATTTTTTCATGAATGTTGTAAAATGAAGTTTATATTTCTCATTATAATTTCAATTAGTCATATCTGCTCTCCCGAAGCTAAAGTTGATGAAACCTTCCACAGTGAGGCAATACGTTAACGCGTTAATATTTCACGCTGAAAATGTTAACACCGCGAAATTTCCTATCCAAAGCTTACATTAAATAAAACCCCACTTTTATTCAGATAAATTGAGAGACACTTCAATTGTATGTATAGTAAATTTTTCATACTCTCATAGCATGGTATCCCTTTAAGGGCCCCGGATGTACACGACAATAACTATGGTCCCTTTTATACCTGTAATGATCTTCACTAATCACCACAGGTAGATCCCCATTTTACCTGGCCATAGGTAGACGAAGGGTAAGTCGGGTGTCGGCACGTGGCTGGTAAATAGCACAAGCTAATTTATTATTTGATAATATTATCAGTAGCGCTGATTACGTGTGAAGAGCTTGTGATACAAATGGATCTCCACAGAATGATTGAGTGGTCATCTCCTGCCGAGGGCGCGAGCTCCATGTGATTGACCACGTATTCACACGTGCTAATTATCCTCTAAATATATGGTCATTGATCATAACGAGACTGGCTATTTATCATCATTGGACGCCGCCATTTTGGATTGCGTCGTGATAAGAGAATACAAATTGCGATTCATTGTAGACTCAGCCGGTGTGATTCTGTGACGATATGGCGCATTGAATGATTAAAATGATGCCGTCATGTACTCTCTAACAATTCGGCTTGAAAACAGGAAAATGGCCCGTCTGCATTTTCACCTATATGTAATTGATGTCGGCAGATATAAAACCAAGATGGCGGCATACGGTTCGCCGTGTGACACCACCTCCGCGTATGGTTACATATACGTGTATCCCAAGTTTTGATCCATGTTAAGATTAAAACCAAATAATCTCCGCCATCTTCACGGGTATAACATGTTATCTTTATTGCCTACAGTTTCATATGAAAAACATTAAGTTTCAAACAATATTGAAAGCACACCGAGTTACTTACAATCGGAACATGAAATCTCCATGCAACAGTATACGGACGATTGGCACTCAAAGCTGGACTTAACCATTGCCGTTATCAAACTATCTGTACGCCATGTCGAACGACACCGACAAATAATACAAATCGTACGATGCTATCCGAACTGACGGGATGTATGGCGTCATCAGATTGCTCATAAAAACAAGATCCGGAGGCTGCCTTGATATCAATGTGTCAATGATACGAGACCGTACACAATTCCAAACGATAGATAATGATACAAATTCGCTAACACATTGATTGTAGATGTTGAATATAAAACATTTCAAACTTCAGGTTGTTGGGTAATTTACGGCTGCTGTACCATTAGAAACAGTGCTTCACTTTCGTACGTACAGTCAGAGTGACATACGATAGGTTGGTTTCCATATACATGATCATGAATATAAGCTATACTAAATGCTATAGCAAATCTTTCCGCTTATGTCATCGGATATGGTTTTGCTTAAGGCATTTGCAATGCATGCATAATTACAACATCGAGTCTGTTAAAAATGCCATACATGTGGTTGATTGCAATTAAATTTCACGAATCACATCCTTTTTATTTTTTCTTACAGCAAAATGGCCTTACCAGGGTTAAGATGTTTTTTAAATATTTTGGATAGACCTAGAATATAGACCGTAGTTGATTTCTTCTGTGAAATCTTAGGCATTGGGGGGTGGGGGTGAAAGTTGGTAGAGGTTTGGGAGCCTGATGCGGGGGTGGGGGGTTTCGAAGGGAACTTTTAATGAAACAAAACGAGAAAATATGGATGTTTGATGATTTGAAAACGAAGTTTAAAACTTTGATGGCTAAAGTCTCCAAAGTATACACTATTTTATATCATCGAATAAACCCTGTTTCTCTGACAAAATTAGTTGAGAGAAAAAAGAAGGTTGGCAGATCGATTATGCCACGATCATAACATTTACCGACCAAAATCAACCTATTAAATACGATAATGTCGTCACTAGTAGAGACAGAAATACCAGAGGACTAGCCGTGAGATTAGACCCGGTGACATGTGCTTATACAATCTGTTGCTATCCCCCTGCCCAAATTTACCGGACAAATTACGCGACAGATGCTTGGGTATCGTGTGTCTGTCGAGGAGATATATGTACGGTACGACCCTATCTATTCAGCCGATTAAGTAAATACCTGGAAAATTACAGTTTATAAGCGCTGTCGACTCCATGCCCTTGTCAGTAAGTACGAATGTGCACAATTTTTATTCAAATTTGTATATCAAAATGAACTTAATATATTTTACAACAATTATGTAACAAGTTTTTGCAATTGATATTAATCACTCCTGTTGGCCCGAATATTAGCGCGCGGGGGGTCTTAATGTGGGAGGAAACCGGATTACCAGAAAGAAACCGATGTGGTCGGGCAGGTGACCCCACACCTTTTCACGTCCGATCGGGGAATCGAGCCCCGGACGCCTTGGTGAAAGACAAGTGCATGCACTTTCCACGGCGCCAACCGACTACCCCATAATGTATATTAATGCGTCTGCACTAATACCAGGAAAACTCAGACCAAATTAATTCATTCATGTGTGTAAAGCCACGCTAGGCTCTAAACATAAAACAAAGATGGCATAAAACATTTGGCGTAGCCAGGCCTAACTGATTCGGGGAGGAAGTTGGAACTTGCGTCAAGGGATGTAGCCCCGGGTGTTCTATGTAGGGGGCTTCGCCTCGCAGAAGCTATAGAATTCTAAGAATGATAGGGTCAGAAAAGGCCAGTCAGCTGCCGAAAAATATCTCGAAATAAACCAACTAGACGCCACTTTACAATCATGGCAGCAATTGCTCAACGAAACAAATAATTTCAGCTACTGACTACTAGTATGGTTCTGTTAAAAAAAATACCATAAATATCTTCATGACTAGCTTGTCAAGAACACTTTTCCCTAGATATAATGTAACTAGCATAGTATGTTTACCGAAATTCTGAATAGATAGAACTCGTCAAAGGCCGTGGCTCTAGAACGGATCAACTACAACGTACAGAAGGAAGTAAGAACGGTGAATTAAAAACCGACCTTCGCGGAACACCAGCCATTATGACAAATCAGTATTCAGCAGCTGCTCAATCATACAGGTATATGTATATCGTAATTTGAAACAAATTTATTCTAGCAAATATGATTGTGCTAGGAACATTGCTTGCATTCCCTCACCCGATGGGCGCTCTGTTATGACCAAATGTTTAAGGAACGCCACGAAAGAGGACACCACATATGACCAAACTAGAATCGAATCTAGATGCAATCTCCCGTTTAAGTTATCAGTGAAATAGGGCATGCCTTTTTTGAACAATTGGACTGCTTGGTCGACCATAGCTCATTCGGTAGAGTGTACGACAAATACACCAGAGGTTCCGGGTTCGAATTCCAGCGGAGGCATTGCCTAAAATAATGACCTCCGTTACATTGGCACCCAGATAAGGACCCGGGAATATTGACATGGATAGTCAGCGATACTTTAACAAGAATCCCTATGACCACCGGAATACTCGGGACTAGACCTTACCTGGAGGGGTAGTATGTCACCCTTGTAAATTACTAGCTACTTCCAACCAACTTGGCTAGGAAGAATTTCTCTAAAGTTCATTTGATAGAGCGTAGGACTGGTAAACCAGAGGTCCGGAGTTCGATTCCTAGCGGAGGCAGAAAAAGTAGTTTCCGGCTTGGTTTTTTTATGTTATCGGATGAGGAAAAGAGTGCTTTTCTCCTCAGTTCCCGCCAAAAGTCGAGCTGTTTTAGCAAGGAAGTGGACAAATAGCGTTACAGTTATTTTACGTGTATTTTTCCGATTCATTTTTCACCTTTTGAAAACCCACACTTTTGTTTGTGATAAATGAGAACTTGAGATTTGAAATGTACATAAAATAAAAAAAAGGATGACTGCGCAATTCAACACGGTGGGCGATGCTTTGCTATTTCCTCGAGTATATATGTTCTATTATCATTCAAATATCTGTGTATCTAAAGCTGTTTACCTGTCATTTAATAGGTAGACTGTTGATCTATTCCAGGTAATGATATATGAAGATATAGTTTCGGTGCATCTAAGTCGGGGAATTAAAACGGCGCTCTTTCGTTCAACTAATATACTGCATTTCGATGTATACACATACCCTCCCCCTCCCCCTCTTACGTGTATGCGACCGTGTGGTGTCTGGTGTACACCAGAAACAGATTATCTGTCTCGTGTTTTGTATAATCTGTCATACTCCTTAATTTGACGTGTTAAAAACGGTTGGCATATTATGCAACAAACTGAAATTATACAGTGGCCGATTTATGCCATTTCATTTTATGGTCTTTTCGCCCCGAAAAACAACGAGAGCCGACAAACCTTCACTCTCGTTCTACACAAAAGACGAGAATCAACGAACCTTAAGTATCTTTCTTTCTTTTATTCAAACTAACATTAAAAAACAACGAAAATTGAAAGTTGTTTAAATCTCGTTGTGTCTTTGGGGCGAAAAGTCCTAAAAACTAAACGGCACAGATCATCCGTAGTAGAAATATCAACCCGCTGACGTATTTCTGTATAGAAAAGACTAGTTGTAGACAGAGTTCTGTTGGTTACTCATCCTCCACAACAGCTATGCAATTTATAAATGTCTGTTTTTCCCAATGTTGAAGATTAATGTGTTTTGTTTATAAAAACAGAAAAGCGTTTCTCTTTCTGAGACTAATTTGTATCAAAATTCGTTACTAGCACCACATGTGGGTCCTCGTGATATGTTGAGGCACCCCATGTGGTGACACCAACGATACTATCGTGGAAAGAATAGGTGACCAACGCTGCATAAAATGGTCTTTTATTCTAAAGACGGATAGGATAAAATGGTTGAACAAAAGTGAAAACTAAGTACATCTGTATTAAAATCAAAGATAAAAAAAAATACAAATCTGCAGAGGGATTATGGCGAAACAATCAAGTTTTTGTAATTTTACACTGAAGTTGGTATCGTGGAGAAAATTAGTAAAAAACATCATAACAAATTCTCGAATTCAACCTCATTCAAAACAAACCTTAAGAACTGAAACAGGATAGAGTTTATTTCTTTGATTTCGAATTATGAAATATAATTTGACCAAATTTTAAACGAGGTTGTACGCGAGTATATGTAAAAAAATATTTTGATGATCTGTTCGAACACCGTTAATTAAATTGGAGTTTTGGGAAATTTTTGGAATACGTCAAGGAGATGTTTTTATTAATTTGTTATGTTACCTGTACCTGTGTAATGGTTACAGAACCACGACACCCGAACACGATCGCTTTCAGCCAATTGTTTGTGTTCGTCTACTCAAAAATTTAAGAATTTTTATTTTGTGTACGTGAGCTGATCAGAATGCTTGTTATACAACGTCTAGAGTCCAATGTTAGCATGACCGGTAACCCGATCGGCGCAGTGTCACCTACACTCTCGCGGATCAATTAGTGTTCTTTTTGTCAATTTACGTTGCGAGTGTTCTCGTCCCGAGGCTTCCAAGTCTCTGTGACAGAAGGTCGCGTATCTTTTATAAACAAAATTCATACTCCCCGCTTCATGCTCCCCTCCAGTTGTCGAAACTTAGTGACAGATGGCGGATTCAAGAACGACTGTAGATACCCAAGTTTGTCTCGTATCTTGTATCTTTGGACCCCAGGTAGTCACATATGTGAATAGATATTCATGTCTGCATTATTTCTGTAAAATAGCGTTATACAATAAAAAAAATAATAACATCCACCATCCATGAAGTGTTATATATTAAATTGTCCTTAGTATCGTTTACTAGTGAACAAATATCTTGGCTCGACTGTCACCGCCTCTTGTACAGGTGACCAACTAGCGACTTGTCCCTCCAAAAGGCCCTTGCAGAAATAAGTGACTAGTGACCGGCCCAGGTAGAAATGATAAATTATCATTTTGTCTCTTAATCCTTTTTTTTCTCCTGCAAAAAAGACTGACTATCCGAAAAAGTCGACTGACGTAAAAATGAAAAAAGTGACCAATTATCGCATCTTTTCTTCAAAAAGTGAAATATAAATTTGAATTGGCCAATTATTGCCCCCTCCTCCCTATTGTCTCGAAAATATCGCCCACAAGTAAACGTGACCATTAATGGCAATGATTTCCAAAATATTGACTCGCTTAAAAGTCGACGAGCCATCGCCTTGTTTCTTCATAATGTCGGTCGGTCGACATGGGGCAGGCCATTTACCGCCAAAACATAGACCCACGCAAATGTCACTGACTCTCCGAAATATTGGCCCACAAAACAGTGACGAACTATCGGCCAAGATAGCACTGACGAACTATCGCCCTACTTCTCCGAAACATCGGCCGACATAAAATGCCGAAATGACCAACTTTATCGAACCGTATCTTCCAAAATATTAATCCATGTGAAAATAACACATTATCGCTGAAGATAACTTTTTCTCCAAAATATCGGTCCACGAAGAAGTAACTAGCTTTTTATCGTCCAGTGTGTTAAATTTATCTGCTCACTGACAAACCACTGTCTACCGTTGTGTTTCCCGAAGGTATCGATTTTCATTTTCGTTACCAACTATCGGTCTGTCCCTCCAGCTTCCGAACGATCTATAGAAGTCGTCGGCATAGCTTCTTGGGGTTTCTGCAATGTATCATCTCTCCATGAAATATCAGATCAAGGAGACGTCAACAATTATCGTCCCGTCTCCCCAAGATACCCCTCCTTTCGGTACTGGCCAAAATTGACGATCGGTCTTTCAAGGACACTGGCCTTTCGAGAGAAGAACAACTATCGTCTTTTCTCTACAAGTTATTAACCCTAGTTCAAGCGACCAATTACCATGATTCCTTGCATTGGTTTCCTGTTGTTCGGCCATGCCTGTCGCATATATTGGCCATACATTATGCCCGATATCTGCAAACGCATCAAAAGCGATCAGATGTAATCTAGCTTGCACACTGCATACACAAGCGTTCAACATGTATGTTTGACCGAACTCACGTCTGAAGTGACGTTGATTTGAATATCAATAAATCTGAATGACCTAGATTATTTTTTAATCACTTCCTCGCCATAAATAGCCAAACACGTATTCATGAACCTAGGCCGCATGAAATTTGAATATTATCCAATTTGAATAAGTCGGCGGTACCGTATCTGATTAAGAGGGCAGACATTATCTATGGAGCGGGTTAACACACAACATTCTCCAGCTATAAAGTTCTTATCGGTGATGCAACGCAAATTCCTATTGTACGTTGATGCATTGTCAAACATTTAAATGTCTACCCCATTCAGCCTCGATCGCAAGCTTTAAGGATGCACGTGTCGCCATTATTTGTTGTGATACGTGTCCGTTTCCCTTATATAGAAATTTATTTCTCATCCCCCTTTTTTGTATGATATTAAGCAGGTTAACAAAAACTGCTATTCACCTTTTTTTTTTTTTAAATAAATCATAAATATTGAAAAAGAAACGATATTTTATTTATAAATTAATCTTACCAACGACATTTATTAGACATGACTATTTTTTTTCTTATTTGAAAATAACACGGAATTCCGATCTTCACAGATAAATCACGGTAATAAAATCGTCGTATAATCGTCATATTGATACTGAAGATAAAGCAACCGGATAAACGAACGTTCCGGTTTATCGAATACCATTGTAATCTAGGTAAATGGTAAACGTACCAAAGACGTTTTTTTTTTAAAATCGAACTGGATTCCGGAACATATCAGTCCCGAGAGATCTTCAGATTATTTAAGTATGAGTATGCTAGCTTCGGAACACCTCGGGCTCCTCCTCTGAAAAACACACAACGTGACGGCTTATTACGAAAATAACCTGGTTTCTGACTAAATCATAATGATCCACACGGCTCATGATGCGTGGAACGGAAACCAGGCTATACAAAAGCAGTTCGGTATTTCATCTCCGAGATGGATTTTTATGTAACTCCGGAGGTGTTCCGGGTGATTTTTTAAAATTGTAATATAACTCCAAATTTTCTTTTATACATGTACTTACGACAAGATTGAGACTTACGTTTTAATCAATATCGTTCAGAAAAAATAATCTCTAAAAGACATTTTTATTCCATTTATATTTGCATAATTCAAATCCCTCTTGTTTTGAACACATATATAATTATTTTTTGCAGTTCTATTAGTATTTGCCATTACGTATATAGTTTAAACTTTCAAAGCTAGATTTATTTAGTTTTCGTTTTATTAATAATGATCTATTAGCTATGGTAGACACAGTTACTGAAATACAGTATATATCTTTTTAAATTTACATTAACTTGCAATTAAAATAAAACCATTCGCCCTAGCATATATTTTTAACAAAAATACTTCTTTTTTACATAAATTTACATACAACAATAAACATATACTACTCTCTTTGAAAGATGTAGTTTAAAATATGTTATATCACATTTTTACATTAATTTGCCATAAATTAAAACTTTCCTATTCAACATGGCAGAGCTCTAGTGTATCCTCCTCAAGAGAAGACAGTAGCGGAAGGCTTACACTGGAATATTTAGTGGTATGACCCAGACGTTCAGCCCCGGGCCCTGGAAGACGCGAGACGCACTAGTTTTAAATGTATATTACAAGACGATTGACTAACAACTGTTAAAGAATGTCACGGGCCGAGAAAAAACTGCCTAACACCGACAATCTTGATCCAACATCAACGTGTTTTTTTTTCTTTAGGTAGATGACACGTGTTTATAAGTACATGTTACCGACCCCACAGAGGAAGGCATATATGTATGTAAGTTACACATCGTATCATAGAATTAACTTCACACTTCGTCAGTACATTCAGTTGAAAGGTACAAAACGAACTCAATTCATCTCTAAATGCCATCTACAAGCTTCTAGAGGTGATTGTATATGGTTTCTTCGATCTCAAACCCCTCACACCTAAACTTATGTTACGCTTTTATCGGATAGTTAGTTTTCAATTAATGCTAATGGTTAACACAGTGTCAATCCAAAGTTCAAACAAAGTTATCGTAAGTAAAACTTAAAGAAAGCGTTTGTCGGGTACCGGTTCGTTTCTATATATCATACTCTGCATCACTAAAACGCTTTGCAGTGTCGCCGAAACTCCGGATTAGCGACCGGTTAATTGAGTAGATGTACAATGCAATATCCGTTTGTCGCTGATATCATTTTTATGTCGTCCTTTGAGGTGGGGATAATTTTATTGAACCCATGAATGGCTTCGTCTGGCTTTCAAAATCTTTCATCCAAAATGTTAAAAAGTACTTAATTGTACTGCCTGATAACAAACGGCTGTGTTTCAAAGAAAGTTCTGGTAAGATGCACAAGGACTAAGTTATAAAATAGGATTCACTAGTTAGCCATGGTTCGGTACACGGTACAGAGTACAGTGTGATACTCAGATCAGTATACAATCATTTCCCAAAATCTCATAATTCTGTCTGGCGTCCGACTACAGTGCGGAACATCAGGTGTTCGCGTGTTAATTATTATATAATGATAACTGATAGTTTTATCAAATTGAAGTACTTATCAGTTTCTTTGGATAGCTATAGAAAAGGGGGTACCATATACACGATATACAGAGATAAATGGATGGTCGAGGGGCGAAATGTATAGCGCTCTTGCCTTTCACCAAGGCGGCCGGGGTTCGATTCCCCGATCGGACATGAAAACATATGAGGTCCATGACCAATCACGTCGGTTTTCTCCGGGTACTCCGGTTATTTCCCACATTCAAACCCCCCATTAACATTAACACCCCCTAGCATGCTTACATCCGGGCCAACAAAAGTGATTAATGTAAGTTGAAATAACACGTTTCATAATTGTTGTAAAATAAATAAAGATTATATCTAATAACAGGGATACATGCACGCAACTCCATCTTTATTAAATATGATTCATTATATTTCTACATGTGTCTTTACAAGTAATGTGATTTAAAATCATATATATATATATTTATACAATTTCTAGCGTTATAGGTTTCTGTATATTGGTACACTGTAAATATCATATACGATTCGATATAGCATTTATGTGTATTAATTCCTAAGAGTTTATTCGTTAGAATACAGAAGTACTTTTTGTCTAACAATCAATTTATCCTATGTCCTTTCAATATGAAACTTGTGATGTCAAAATTAATTCTTGTATGACGTCATGAATTTAAGGCCGCTGGCAAACTGAATGACTTTTCCTTACGTTTCCACAATTTAATTTTGAGACAATGCAAAAATCAAGAAACGTAAACTGAATGGTTAAGTAAATAAAATATCAAACATTTAATATAGTTCTGATCAAAGACCACCCCCTTCTCCTCCTGTCCCCCNCCCCCCCCTCCTCCTCCTCCTCCTCCTCCTCTAAAATTAAAATCGTATTAACGGTCGTTTGTGTTGAGACCCGTAATATATACTGGTGTCCGTTTCAACACATGTTGACTTTTGGTATGTATATTTCACCACACAGGTTGTTATGTTTCCGAGTGAAGGAGACATGGTGTATGTCAATTTCATAAAATGGTCTCTTCCTGTGATAGCCGTCGTCATTTCCCCAAATTTGATTTCATTTCTTTACTTTGCAACCGTAATTTCTTGATTTCAATAAAGTTGACATCCTTAGCGAGGAGTTTTATTTTAGCCCATCTGTCTTATTGCTTCTCTGCAACAGGTGAGTTCCTCCATTACTCCTTTGATGTCGCCGCCGCTACAGGTACTTCTGTACAGGTATGCTAATATATGGACTGCTCCCTACCTATACTCTAAAACCTGGGCTAACGTACGTTAGGAAATAAACCAAGACGTAGCTAAGATAGCTACTGCCGTGCTTAGATTTGTCCGTGTCAACTTGCATTCATTCATTTGAAATAAATAAATACATTTTAGAAAATTACCTGGAGCTATATTGAACGTATTGATCAGTTACGTGCAGGTGTTTCTGTTTCTGCTTTCTTCCCTACCTTGTCATTTATACAAGACTGATCGCGGCACACGTCCTGTCGCCGAGTGTAGCGCAGGAATTTACAGGGGCTGATGGAGGGGCCACAGGAGTTTTGGGGATATCAGGAGGGTTAAAAAAGACAAAGTTTCAGTTAAGATATTGGAAAACAGTAGCCGGGCGAGAACAAGTAGAAAGAAAGAGCGATGGTAACGGAAAGGATATAAATGACAACATAGCAATGGAAGGGGAGAAGACAGGTACAAAAGGAAAGAGAAGACAAATGTATAAATGAGAGACGAGTACAAATGAGAGACGAGTACAAATGGCTGAGAGACGAGTACAAAGACAAAAAATGAAAGACAAGTATAAATAGTTATGCGGTAGAGGGACATGGTCAAAAAAAGAACTGGGACAGAGGGTCAAGGCCAGGCCCAGGATGGGGGCAGGGGGCAAACGAGGTACTGAGACAAAAGACAAATAATGAATGGGGTGGAGGGGGATAGGGATTGGGAACGATGAGAACATTGACATGTTCAATAATACAATGTCCTGGGATAAAACGGCTGGTTCAGTGAAAGCGGGAGGGGAATGTGTTGGGGGGGGGGGGGGGGGGCCAGGAGGGACAGGAGGGGCATATTCACCAAAATGGGACAGGGGACAACAGGCAGATCTACATGAATTATTAGGCTTACAACAAGTGGGACAGTGTTTATATAAAAAAGACCCCGATGACTCAGCGACAACATAGTTTGACAGACAATTTAATGAAGCAAATTTCCAACATAATTTAAATAAAATTCTTGTCCAAATTTAAAATGGGTTCATGTCATCATTCACCATTACTCAACACTTAGGGTCATATGGGACTTCAGGTGCGGAGAGATATAAAATATACACATTAAGTTGTGTATAACTAAACACTTATTGCCTGTCATATAACATGCCAATATCTATTAGCAGTGTGCAACAGGTGCGGTTTTCTCTCCCCCTTACGCCCATGTTGGCGATGACATTAAAAACTAGTACTAGTTGCATACCGTTTGGTCAACTTCACAAACATGCAACGTCTTAATTTTCTTGTGTAATAATACCTTACCATTGAAAACCGGAGTTTAATCAAACCTTTCCCCACATTTTGGTTGAGAGAGAAAAATGTTGACAAAGTTTGAGGTTTTCTGTCATAGTGTGAAGTGATTACTTTTCTCCCGCCCAAATACGTGCATGGATTTCACGAATTATAAGCGTGTGCATACTATAAATATAACACGACACCATTATCGATTGATTTTATGACGTCACGTCATTGTGTCCATAACAGCACGTAGCTCGTATTTTACCCCTGTATGTCGACATGTCAGAACGGTGGATACACATGTCCGAAGTGGAAGAAACTATCTATATTGGTATAGCCAGGAATCGTTTACATTATTAGCATGTGCTAATATTCAGTAGAATATATGATATATCATTCCAGCAAAACTGTACACGCCCAACATAAACGTTCCTCGACAGTGAATTAAAAACTAATATGAAATGAACAGGCTCGGAAAGGTTGTTATTTATCAATGGTCATGTCGTGTGTCAAATTGGGGAACAACTGCATTTCAGAGATATTTGTAAAATATTATTTTGAACTCAGTATAATGTAATGCGTCGGGGGATCAGACTTGGCCTACACATATAGCGGTTACGTGTTAGCGTTATATCCGGCTTTAGTCTACCTGTGTCCCGCTTGCTTCGGCAATGCTTGGCGGAGTTGAGATTCTTTTGTGTTGATTTAAAATCTAGCCGTACCTTAGCATTGTATTATCATACACGTGCCTAAAGTCCGACAACTGAATGATTGACACCAGAGAGTCATTGAGGTAATTGTTCTGTGGGCGCGGTCATCCTCGCGAGTGGGAGGAGCTAAGAAGTAGTCTGGTATTTAAAACCCTACCTAACAGGTGGGGACACGAACAAACAGACTTCCGAGAACCCCCGGTCGATGCAGACGCTACGAACGGGCACGAGCCGTGAAGAGTACGACATATCCACGCGAGAGACACGAGCCAAGGGGCGAACGTTGTAGTTACGTGACTTACTATATCTGTTACGAACTTACTACATGATGACGACTACGATCAGCCTTGTACCTATACAGGGGCTTTCTGGCTCCACTGGTGACGCTTTTCAGATGAGTGGACCCTATATTCTTGTCAGAGCAACAACTGTAGCACAACAAGTACAGGCTACGAGACAGTTGGGGAAAAAACCTGATCCCTCTACTCCAAGGGAACCCGAAGCTTTGCGGTGCAAGAGGAGAACGGATAACACAGGCTTGCATCACATACTTCCTCGTCCACAACCAGCCGCTGTAGCAAGGCGAAACGAGCGGGAACGGAATCGTGTGAAAATGGTAAACATGGGATTTGAAACTTTGAGAGAACATGTGCCAAGTGGAAAGAAAAACAAGAAGATGAGTAAGGTGGACACTTTAAAAGCTGCGTCAGATTACATTCGATATCTTCAAACAGTGTTGACGACTGATGGGGAACCGGCTTCGCCGCAGACTTTCATGGATTTGAATATGGACGCACTTGACAGTGATTCAAGTAGTACTAGCGGGAGCACCAGCTTTCCTGGAAATCTCCAAGAGAGTAATAGTCTGAGCAGTCTCTGTGCAGCGCTCTCTCAGACTGCCAGTTCATTACAAGACAATGATAACTTGAACAGTTTGTGTGCAGCTTTACAAAGCAATAACGGCATGCACAGTTTTGTGTCAAGCCCAAATGTTAGTTGTTCGTCACAGAATTCCCCTGCCCCGAGTCTCTCCTCCGACGCCATCTCGGAATCGTTTAGCTCGGAGGATGAAGAATTACCTGATCTTGGTTCTTGGTTCACGTGAAACATCGGATAAAACACAGGTAAATTTCTTTTCTACTTTTGTAAAAGAGCATCGGTTTCTATCGACTTGTCAATGGGTATATATTTCACGCTGTACTAGTACGTTGCTAGTACTTGAGCTGACAGATCAAGCAGACATTTCAAACATTAATCTTCAAGCGCCGTTGGCGAACTATGATTTAATAGGATAAAGTGAAATTTATAAGATATAAATTTTGTGGATATTTTAAGAATAGTCGTATCCGTACAATACTTGTATTAGATTTTTACGCATTTGATATCTTGTTTTTAAATGCTTATTTGAAATTGTGTATTTGAATTATGGTAGCATTTATAATTTTGATTAAGAAACTTAATTAATAACTTTTTGTTCACCTTACCATAACAGAAAAAAATAACTGACTATAAGTAAGTTAATGTTAGATTAATATGAATACTGTTTTTGATGTATATTTCCAATTATGCAAACTTTACAGAAAATTTACCTTTATATTTTTCAGGTGAAGCAAACCAAGAGATAAGCGTATTGGGGAAGTGATCTCAACGCTCCACTCGTGCCCACGCGAGAACCGACGTCCGGCCACTCTGGCATAGAGTGACCCCCGGGATGACCACTATGACGTCATCGTGTCTCATTATTCCAGATTGTGTTCAAACTGTTATAGAGAAAGACAAAACACCCGTATGTGATTTTTCCGTGATATAGGACTTTTTCGTATGATGATGCGAGAACAAACGCCGGACAAGTTCGCGTGCCTGAAGTGTACGCCACTTTACATGGCGGCATGCAAATCACGCGCCAAGCTTAACGGCTGTGCCTATTACACAACGTTTCTGATTTGTGACTCATATTCTATGCAGACATTAATGATTATATTTACGATGTTTGAATATGAATTTTATGCCAGAAATATTTATGCAAGGAAAATGTTGACTTTTATCAATAATACGTACTATAGTGCTGGAAACGGTGATGTGGAAGTTTTTCTTTCACATGCTTATTTTTTAAAAATATGTTTTTATATATTTTATTATGCAAATTTTTACCGCCGATAAATGTGTTCAATGCCACGTTGATTATTTTGTAAATGACAAACCAATCGCCTTTATTGTGTTCAATATCATATAAAAATCATCGATTCAATCGATTTTTTCTATAAGTATCGTTTTTGATAACTATTATACAAAAACATGTGTTCAATTTACGTATAAGAATAGATACAAGTTTGAAGTTTTTGAAAAAAATATTCATGCAAATTTTCATCAACATTTATTACGATTATCACCCATTTTCATTAACCATGGACAACGTTTTGTTTGTAAGTTTTGAAAGTTTTATCAGAAAGTTACGCTATTGTGTTTGTAAACAGTGCTTCCGAGACCAAACTATTCAATTTTGTACTTAATATTTATGAAAATGTTAATTCCATTATTTTTTTGATCAAAATGTGTATTGTTTTTTTCAATGAGATAAGATCTCGAATGAACTTGTATATTTGTATATATATCATATAAATATATTTTCTATGTTTGCGAATGTATGTATATAAGCATACAGAACAAATACTGTTGTCAATAAAATTTGCGAAGTTGAAGTTTAAATATTTTCTTCGAGTTGTGAATTTAAACAAACTCATCCCGAAATAAATATTAAAATCAAGTGTGTATTGGACGAACTTTCAAGAAAGCAGCAAAATACACTTCAACATTGCTTTTACGTAAAATATCAAGACATACTTTCTATTGCTTAAAAATCTGAATTTTGTTTGTCCAGTAGACATTTGTTTGCTATGCATGATATGGAAAACAAAAACAAATATAATTTCGCAATGATTCCAGGAGTAAATCAAACGATTAGTTGACTCATTTCTCCGCTAAGTTTTTTATACATCGAGAAACCGGATTATTGACACCGAGCTTTGGTTTCCATAATTACACAACAAAGGGAATGTGCGAACGTGTTGAAGGACGCGATTCATTTCAGTCGACAAACACCATCACAAAACGTCACATTTTTTTAACGCGAAGAGGGTTAACACCTCAGAGCCAGAGATAAAAGAGTTGTGTCAATTAAAACTGAAAACTGATATCTCCAATATTTGAACGCAATTTTGTTTGATAAAATTTGCGGCAGGAATATTTAGAGTCTTTTAAAAGTACGTTACAGAGGACTAAGTACAAGTCGGTGTTTAATGCACACACTGTAGGAAATAACTGACTAAGTTATCGTCCCTTTAAAACATTAAACTTCCTTCTAAACTTCCTCCTCAATTTCACTATGAACGACGAAATGCGTATACTGAAAAATATTTGCCTCGGCAGAGCTGTTAAATCTCGGTATATCGTTAGTTTTGTGGATTCAGTGACTTTGATTGTAGCTACTCCAACCCACTTTAGACATTCAATATAAACAGGGCTATCTGAGCGAGATAGCTTATTATCAGCTACGCCAGCCAAAGTGTTTACCTGTTCTGTCCAAGTCATGAAGAGCTCCCTCAGATAATACCGTTTAACTTTTGTAGGGCAGACGTGTGTCTGTTACCTGTACCGTGTGTGTTACCTTACCTGTATGTGTGTTTGTGTCTCAGTGTACAGGTACGTGTGAAAATGTCGGCGATCTCATCGTGAAATGATGATATACTGATAGATATAGTATTTTCTACGTTTCATTGTACCGTATACGTTGACTGGTGTAGAAAGTTTCAGTAAGGATACTGGAAAAGTTCAATTATGTCAGTCTGTTTCTCTGTTTTTGGACATCTCTGATATGAAATCTTTCCTGTCTCAACCAGACACCCATAAACAGTCAAAATCATACACTTGGCAAACTTTTAAAGACAATATACATATAGTCAAAATCATACATAACACATACAATCAGTACGAATGCCTGCAAAACACACATAAAAACTAACGTTAACCTAATATTATTTCGTAAAATAAAATGAACCGCCGACATACAATGAACGTATAATGAAGGGACAAGGTGGCGCCACTATTTTTCCAACCATAATCAGAATGAAGATATTTATTTATTTCGCCTTTGTTTCACAAACAATTGTATCTCAATCGTCCCTAAATAAACGATATCATGACAAAAGCAGCGATTCTAAGCTTATAACAATGCGATGTTTTGTAAATGCTGTCGACCATCTTTAATATTTCCTATATTAGTATGAAGTGCAGACAATCGGCTCAGTGGTTGGCGTCTCCGACTCATGAAACAAGGGTTAAACATTTTTTATACAATATACGGCTTAAACGCTCACGTTTTAATGGGAATATGCGGAAATGAAAAAAATATAAATATTCCGAATATGGGTGTTTTTTTAAACTTTTGAAAGCAGCCGAAAAGCAAACATATAGAGTATACCGTCACACCTATAACAGTCACACTAATCCGGTTGTTTCTCTATATCTTGTCAGTGTTTTAGGAGACTGACTGACCCTTTTCTATACGAAGTAATACCCAAGTAATCTGACCATCTCTCAAGCCAATCTATGCTGAGAACGAGGCTGACTAGATGATAGAGGCCTCACAACTGTATGTTCGAAATCAGAATCATTTCATCGAAGAGTTATTAGGAAGTTGGTCAGTTGATGGGACAAAGGGGTTAAAATGGCGGACCCGTGTTCCGAAAGAAATGTCTATGTACCAGTGTTATTCGCAATAGCAATACGATACGTAAGGGACAAAGAGAAACAACGCTAACACGGTGACATTGCTAACAAAACACATTCATTGAGTAAGGTTGTTAGGAAATCGATAAACAACGTAATGATTTAAAGAAATTAAAGACGTACTACTTTATGCAAGATCTTAACAATAAAATCTTCTGAATGAAGTTTAAGGAAATTGTTATTTCAAGTTTTTTACAATTATTTGCAAGACGATAAAAGACATAGATATTTAAAAAAGGTGCCTTTCTATACAAACTGAAGTGGTTTCTATGCAATCTATAGTAGCTTATTAATACCTATATATAAAAATAAATATGATAAGATGTAAAGTTCTATTAATATATCTAGCTCACAATTCGAATAAAGCTACTGTGCGGTTGGGACTCAACACTTCTTTACAATGCTTCAAGCAAATTTATATGATTGAGGGTCTCTACGCATTCTTCGCCTGATCCGATTAAGTCTGACTGGCTGGTGATCCGGAAAGATGGCGCTCCTGGCTGCAGAAATACCACAATTAAGCGAGCGAGGGTACTGTCTGTTGTAGGAATATGTCATACCCCTGAGAAGAACGTGTGCCAACAGTCCGGAATGGAGGGCCGGCTGATCATCCTTTCATCTCGGCCTTTCTCGGAAGCAAGTCACGGAGTGAGGTCACGTAGGTCATGTATGCGGTCCTGCGACAAGTCGTGATAAGTCTTGTTATCTTAATGTCAAATTCCAGATTTTTTTATTTAGAGTTTTTAGATATTTCTTTTTTCAAAGGTAAAAATCTTTAACTCTTAAACTTAAGGTCAGGGTATCAGTTGTCATATCGCGATACAACGATGTCAATGTCATTATGTCTGAAGTCAATTACGTTTCTTTGATATTGCGATAAGCTGACTTCGTTTGGACAAAATTGCCTCTGATGTCAGAGAGGTGTGAACATTAGGTCCTGATTTTGATGAATGTTGCTAAGGGGTGTAAGCGGCCCCGTGATGAATATGACGATGTTGTAAGCGACTCATCGTTCTTCCCACAGTTCGGGTAATGGACGGTGTTTCATCATCAGGCAGGACAAACAGTGTAGTCGGGTGGCGCAGTGGATAGCGCACTTGCCTTTCAACAAGGCGACCGGGGTTCGATTCCCCGATCGCGATCGGACGTGATCAAGTATTGGGTCACCTGCCCGACCACGTGGGGTTTCTCCGGGTACTCCGGTTATTTCCCACATTCAGACCCCCGCGCAATAACATCCGGGCCAACAAGAGTGATTTATGCATAAGTTAAAATAACTTATTTCATAATTGTTGTAAAATAAATAAAGTTGACATTTAGGACAAACAGTACGGCTTCTTTAGAAGAGACAATTTCTGTAACTAAACAATTATTTCAGGATGTAAGTCATTTTCATTCAAATTCAAATTTTGTAAAAAAAAAAAAAAAAAGTAAAATCGAAGCACAATGCCAATACAAAAAAGGCAACAACCGAGGCACACACACAAAAAAAAGGAATACAACATACTTTGATCCCGTGATTATAAAGCGGTACAGTATTAAGGCCTTAATATTCTAAAACCTTTCTATGAGCCATATCAAAGTCATTTTGTAGGAACGTTTTCATCACGTGTCTTATCTTAATCTGGAATAATCATAATGGTATCTGCCTTTCTCTCCCCGAACTAAGCTTCTGCTCACATGACTGTCCAATCGTTTGATCAGCAAGTTAATTGATTCTGCATAGCTTTTGTGTAATTATTGGAGAGCAAAGATGCTATCGATTGACTATCAATCATTTCACCAATCAACCATTAGAAATCCTTTATTTTCTCATCAAAATTTGAGGTTATGTTAGTTTTGTCTCTTGGATGCTCATTAGCGGGTAATTTTAATTTAGTCAGATAACAAATTGTTGCAGAATACGCCCATTTAGCGGACCCAGTCGAGTTTCTGATTCATAAACAACCTGCTGAGTGGTAGTCTTGGAACCGTATTCATGAAAGCGTTCTCATGCTCAAACTTAGATTCTCTGCACAATGCCACTTGTTTTGGTTTCAGTTGTAAATTATTATAAATCATTTGGAAGAGTTTGGAGACAATTAAAATCGAATACCATTTTGAATGTTAACAGTTGTACAGATGTACATGTATTTGTGTTTGTGCTAAAGAGTTAAAGGAAGGTGGTTTGAGCTGGGAATCCATACTTGAGCATACAAACTGTTTCATAAATACGGGTCCAAATTTCTGCTTACTCAATGCATCTTAAGTATGCTAAACTGTGACTGAAGCTGGGTGTGCAAAAAGTTCTGGAAATAATTCTTAGATGTGTTGCATAGAATAAAAATGAAAAAATATATTTATCAGTATAGAGGAATTATATATGTATGTTGTTATAGTTACCAAATCGATAAAATTGAATGAATTAATAAAAAAATAAAAAATGCTAATTTTCCATTGAAATTATGTGAGGTAAATCATTTTCCATGTTGCCTTTGGCAGACTGTACTTTTTATTTCTATGGGAAGTTGAAAGGACAGAAACGTCATTCATATATATATTGACATGACTGAAGAAATATATAATAAATTGAAAATTGAAAATAAATTGCTTTAAATATGGACTTTTGACGTTTGTATTTTATCAGATACAGGGCACACGCTTTTAAGTGAATTCATTGTAACTGTATGTATCCATACATTCAGACTGATAATATGACAAAACCTCAAATTGAATCAAACCAATCCAGGCCCCTAAAAGTACACTAGAACTTCAGTGAAAACCTTTTTCCGAGTCATTACATGGTACATTTGAGATGGAAAGTGAATTGAATTCATCTAAATATATTTGTAACGGTCTTTTGTCAGAGAAGCTATGCTCTTCCCCGTTATAACTGTCATAGGGAGGAGTAGGGGATAGAAATTGGATTTAAATGATCACATTTAAAATAAGGTGATGTACCCTTAATATTCTTTTTATTGAATTCTGCCTTAAAGACATTTTCACAAGCGATTTTCTTAACCTGGATAGAATATGAACGAATAAAATTGCGTTGAATGTTAAACGTCAACACTGGAAATAAACTAACATTTGTTTGGAAAAAAGGCCGGGTATACATTTCCTTGTTAGATATGCTTTTAACTTGCACAAGAACACTGTTGGATTAAAAAATAATACAAAAAATGTACTGGCTTTACTACAAAATGGATATTTTTATTAACGGTGAAATGCTTACGATTGAACACAAAAATATATATGACAAATGCTACCATTTGAATTTCATGATCACTAATTCGTCTTTTCTCAGTAATAACATACGAGCCTTCTCTACACACAGACAACAGCAACAGAGGAGAGGTCAAAATACAAGAAAGAACATCAGGGACAGAGGAGACTTCAAAACACAAGGAAACTCAACAGGAACAGAGGAGATGTCAAAACACAAGGAAAGACAACAGGAACAGAGGAGATACTAAAACACAAGGAAAGACAACAGGAACAGAGGAGATACTAAAATACAAGAAAGAACATCAGGAACAGAGGAGACTTCAAAACACAAGGAAACTCAACAGGAACAGAGGAGATGTCAAAACACAAGGAAAGACAACAGGAACAGAGGAGATACTAAAACACAAGGAAAGACAACAGGAACAGAGGAGATACTAAAACACAAGGAAAGACAACAGGAACAGAGGAGATACTAAAACACAAGGAAAGACAACAGGAACAGAGGAGATACTAAAACACAAGGAAAGACAACAGGAACAGAGGAGATACTAAAATACAAGAAAGAACATCAGGAACAGAGGAGACTTCAAAACACAAGGAAACTCAACAGGAACAGAGGAGATGTCAAAACACAAGGAAAGACAACAGGAACAGAGGAGATACTAAAACACAAGGAAAGACAACAGGAACAGAGGAGATACTAAAACACAAGGAAAGACAACAGGAACAGAGGAGATACTAAAACACAAGGAAAGACAACAGGAACAGAGGAGATACTAAAACACAAGGAAAGACAACAGGAACAGAGGAGATACTAAAACACAAGGAAAGACAACAGGACCAGAGGAGATGTCAAAACACAAGGAAAGACAACAGGAACAGAGGAGACACCAAAACACAAGGAAAGACAACAGAAACAGAGAAGATGTCAAAACACAAGGAAACTCAACAGGCACAGAGGAGATGTCAAAACACAAGGAAAGACAACAGGCACAACGGAGACACCAAAACACGAGGAAAGACAACAGGAACAGAGGAGATGTCAAAACACAAGGAAAGACAACAGGAACAGAGGAGACACCAAAACACAAGGAAAGACAACAGGCACAAAGGAGACACCAAAACACAAGGAAAGACAACAGGAACAGAGGAGATGTCAAAACACAAGGAAAGACAACAGGCACAGAGGAGACACCAAAACACAAGGAAAGACAACAGGAACAGAGGAGACACCAAAACACAAGGAAAGACAACAGGAACAGAGGAGACACCAAAACACAAGGAAAGACAACAGGAACAGAGGAGATGTCAAAACACAAGGAAAGACAACAGGAACAGAGGAGACACCAAAACACAAGGAAAGACAACAGGAACAGAGGAGATGTCAAAACACAAGGAAAGACAACAGGAACAGAGGAGACACCAAAACACAAGGAAAGACAACAGGAACAGAGGAGATGTCAAAACACAAGGAAAGACAACAGGAACAGAGGAGACACCAAAACACAAGGAAAGACAACAGGAACAGAGGAGATGTCAAAACACAAGGAAAGACAACAGGAACAGAGGAGACACCAAAACACAAGGAAAGACAACAGGAACAGAGGAGATGTCAAAACACAAGGAAAGACAACAGGAACAGAGGAGACACCAAAACACAAGGAAAGACAACAGGCACAAAGGAGACACCAAAACACAAGGAAAGACAACAGGAACAGAGGAGACACCAAAACACAAGGAAAGACAACAGGAACAGAGGAGATGTCAAAACACAAGGAAAGACAACCGGAACAGAGGAGACACCAAAACACAAGGAAAGACAACAGGCACAAAGGAGACACCAAAACACAAGGAAAGACAACAGGAACAGAGGAGACACCAAAACACAAGGAAAGAAAACAGGGACAGAGGAGACACCAATACACAAGGAAAGACAACAGGAACAGAGGAGATGTCAAAACACAAGGAAAGACAACAGGCACAAAGGAGACACCAAACACACAAGGAAAGACAACCGGAACAGAGGAGACACCAAAACACAAGGAAAGACAACAGGCACAAAGGAAACACCAAAACACAAGGAAAGAAAACAGGGACAGAGGAGACACTAAAACACAAGGAAAGACAACAGAAACAGAGAAGATGTCATAACACAAGGAAACTCAACAGGAACAGAGGAGACACCAAAACAAAAGGAAAGACAACAGAAACGGAGGAGATGTCAAAACACAAGGAAAGACAACAGGAACAGAGGAGACGTCAAAACACAAGGGAAGTCAATAGGAACAGAGGAGACACCAAAACACAAGGAAAGACAACAGGAACAGAGGAGACACCAAAACCCCAGGGGAAGACAACAGGAACAGAGGATACACCAATACACAAGGAAAGACAACAGGACCAGAGGAAATGTCAAAACACAAGGAAAGACAACAGGAACAGAGGAGACACCAAAACACAAGGAAAGACAACACGAACAGAGGAGACACTAAAACAAACACAAGGAAACTCAACAGGAACAGAGTAGACACCAAAACAAAAGGAAAGACAACAGGCACAAAGGAGACACCAAAACACAAGGAAAGACAACACGAACAGAGGAGACACTAAAACACAAGGAAAGATAACAGAAACAGAGAAGATGTCAAAACACAAGGAAACTCAACAGGAACAGAGGAGACACCAAAACAAAAGGAAAGACAACAGGAACGGAGGAGATGTCAAAACACAAGGAAAGACAACAGGAACAGAGGAAACGTCAAAACACAAGGGAAGTCAATAGGAAGAGAGGACACCAAAACACAAGGAAAGACAACAGGAACAGAGGAGACACCAGAACCCCAGGGGAAGACAACAGGAACAGAGGATATACTAATTCACAAGGAAAGACAACAGGACCAGAGGAGATGTCAAAACACAAGGAAAGACAACAGGCACAGAGGAGACGTCAAACACACAAGTAAAGACAACAGGAACAGAGGAGACCTCAAAACACAAGGAAAGAAAACAGGGACAGGGGAGACACCAAAACACAAGGCAACTCAACAGGCACAGAGGAGACGTCAAACACACAAGGAAAGACAACAGGAACAGAGGAGACACCAAAACACAAGGAAAGAAAACAGGCACAGAGGAGATACCAAAACACAAGGAAAGACAACAACAAGAACCAAGGAGACGCCAAATCAAACAAGAAAGCAGGAACAGAAAAGTCAACAAAACTAAATTAAATACAACAGAAACAGAGGCGAATTAAAAACCAAACAAAAGACATCAACAACCCGGAAATAATTTATAAAAGGATACAAACGACTGAATTAACTTTTTTGAGATTAAAATAATTTTGTTATTAATTTTCTTAGCAAAAGAAGATGCAAAAATACAACATTCATGAATGAATCAATTCACTATTAAAATAACGTATTTCGTAAAGTTTAAGTGTGGATCTACTGTGGAAAGGGAATGTATGTGACAGTATAAGTATACATTACACTGTGGTTACACCTTCTTCCACGAGAACGTCGGCAACCCTGGCGGTAATATAATAGTGATATATACGTCGGTACAGAGCCGACAAACATCTGACACGTACAAATTTCATTTTATTATCTCAACACGACAGGTTAACAGCACTAGAAGTATCTAAAAGAATACCGCAAAAATGGAAAGGCGAAAACCGAACCTGTGAGATGCACAAGGGCGGTAGTTATCGGAGCATTTGATATAGTCAGATTCAAGGATAGAATGCATCTTCTCTTTGTTATAAAGCAGGCCGCTTAGAAGCAAAGCTCTTAAGCAGGAGAAACATTTGATACAATTTGTTTTTCAAAACCAACAGACTATAACCTGGTAGCTAGTAATTTGTACTGGATGATTTAAAGGTGGTGCGGGCGGGGGACACCTAGGCCCCTGGTCGAGCCGTCGGTCGAGGAGAAAACATTTAACTGCACTAGGATACAGTTGTTAGAGGGTACATCGTCTACACAGAATGAAACTGACGTCGGTTGATTGTGGATAGCATTTACACCAACAATAAATTCCAGAATGCACGCGTACGCATCGCGTGCATTGCACACTACGTCGGTGTAACCCGCAACTAAAAGCGCGATTAAGATTTTTCTGTCAGACCGCTTGCGGAATGGAGTCATGGTCAACCGCGGATCTAATATCAGAGAGTTGACGATCCAAACAAATTACAATTTATTGACAGTTTCAAGTTTGCACAGAGCTTAATCAAGTGGCTTAAAAAGATTTTATTTTATCTTGTAGAAAAAAATTTATGAGCTCTCCTCTTCAATATCCAATCTAATACTTCTTGGATGGGTCGAAGCCGGGTTGTCAAGACATATAAATAACTGTTAACGGCCGGCCTTGCTTTGGGGATTACAGACGTAGGTTTAGAAGTTCTCGTTGACTAGATAAAAATCCAATAGCCTCTTGCCAAAGCACGGCTAAACATTTAATCATATCTAAAGCATAAAAGCTAATAATTGAAATGAGATTGCATAAAATTTCCAGTCAGTCAATAAAATATCATCTACCTGTATACGGTGTGGATAAAAGGTGAAACTGTATGCTTAGAATCCAAAGGTAGGGATAGACATTGTTGTGACCCCTTTTGTACCGATATTGAACAAGATAACCAAGAGTCAAATTTATCAATGATATGGTGAATAATAGAGAAATAATTGAGCTATTTGTCTCATTTAAAACTTAATGTTGAAAATAATATGACACGGAACATAGTGATAACTGGCTAATAATATTACAACTTGCCATATTAGGCTGTCAATGGTAAAATAGTTAATAGGTGTTTTTAATAAACTATGTGATTTTCTTCCGATGTACTTATACTGGAGATTTCTCTGTGACATCTTGATTGTCATGGTAATCAAATGGTAAATTAATCATGTTTCGTTATCTCAAGTATGATATGACAAAGCGTAATTTGAATGCTCTATACAAGAATCATTGTGACACGTGACTGTGATATTGGGAAATATTTCGTGATTTACAGAAAGGAGTCGGTATAAGACATCACCAATTATATTTGATAGTAGTACGTCTATAGAGATTTAAAATACATAATATTTTATAGATAAAAAGTATTATAATTGGTTGTGACGTCCTTTACGCGCTTATGTTGCATTATTATGACGTATATTCCCTCCAAAAAAGTTCCACTCTATAAACAGGGGGGGGATAAGAAATTGTAAGAATGATTACATAAAAGGGTAGATTTATCCTTAACTCTAACACAAATCACAGATATATTGTGAAAGGTTGTATATATCCTTAAGTACTGTAATACCTTTCTGAATGAGGAAACGAAGCACATATTCTAAACAATTCAAACTTATGGCTTACAGTTGTATGTCTTTTAAAGGATCATGCATATTTTGCTATTTGTAAAGGATGATTGCACTACCTTTTGATAAATTCCAGCTCTTGAAAAGTCACCAATTATATCAACAATCAAAAATGGACACCTTGCAAGACGTGTCTGTATAATGCATCACACACAAAATCATTCCCATGTTGTTAACTTTTTGTCCTCTAAATTTTTGGAAATCTGGAAATCAGAAAGTAAAGGTCTCTATCATTGGAATTTTGAATGTTTACTTCATTCATTAAAGAAGAAATACATTTGCTTATTTATTATCTCTTTAATTTCTGTACGAAATGTTAATATTTCAACTCCACCTAACGTGGTATCAGCCGAATGACTTGATCTTCGATGTATAACGAGAGTGCCAGACACCAATGCTGTCTTGCGCCTTTTTAATAACATGTTTTTGTCACTAACATGAAAAATATCCTTCATCACACTTTAACATGTAAAAATGTCACCTCGGTGCCGTCTGTCAAGAACTTGTTATAATCATAATCAGGTATATTTCCTAAAATGAAAAGAATATACATTTGTCTGTTGAAAGCACAGTCTTTGAAGACTGGTCTCACACTTGCACGATGATTGGCTGTGTTTTCATTTGTCGCACACCTTGATGTTAGTCTACATGCTTCTGTCAATAATTTTTAGATATATATACGTTGTATAAATACATTTTATCTGATGTCCTGGTGAGGTCAGTCTCGACCAAGTCTACCGACTGACCAGTTAAGTGGACTGATGTCCTCAGCCACCCACAGCGTCCGACCGTGGTCAATCTCAATATTTTAAGCTTCCTCAACTTAATACCCATGCTGCCAGATTATTGAGAATTGTCACGTTTCTTAAATTTTCAAACTTTGGGTAGGCTAAGTCGTTCACACAAGTTGCAAAATTGAAAATATTGAGCAAATTCTATTTTCTTTATATATTTCCCCCTGGTCTTGGTGTATTGGTATTTCTAGCACGTCTACAATCGAACCAATCTTTTCTGTCTAGTGGGCTGTAGTTTGTCCAAATTACCTGTAGGTACCTTTTAATCTCATTTGATTGTAGGCGATTTTGTTTTCAAAGGATAGAATTTTGACCGGTCTTGGCGGCTAAGATCAGGTATATTTGATTGTAATCTGTCGCTTTCTGTGTACTATTTTCACGACATCGAAACGGAGTCATTAGGCCGTTAAACAAACATAATCGTGTATCTGAACAATTCAGAACGAAATAAGAAACCTACAAGTAGAATAAATTTCCAGATACATTTGGAGTCTTTTAACTTATTTATAATATCTCTTTTCTGTTTTGAATCCGCCTTGATCTGCCTTGATTATAAGTCAGTATCGGATACAAGTTCTCGGAGTGTGGATCAAAGGGTTAATACGTACGCCTGTTGCCCTCGTACTGTTGACATATCACACGATCATACTTGAACAAAATAGTTTGTAATTTTATCTTACTGTCGAGTTTCTTGGAGGTTTTCTTCGCGGGCATGTATTTTGGAATATAGATAAATATTCGAAATATTTTCAAGATATTTAAAAGTTATCTATTAACTTATAAATGGAAATGTTTAAACATCAAACATATCAAAGGGTTACCATATAATACATAATTAGATGAAGAAGAAATAAATAGGGGGCATAGATGATGATGAATAAGAAGAAGCAGATGAAGAAGAAGTAGAAGAAAGAAGTAGAAGAAAGAAGAAAAAGAAAGAAGAAGAAGAAAGATCAAATCCTTAATCGACACAATACTGTAATAACAGGAAATGGAGAAAAACAAGCACAATAAGTAAAGACAACCCGAACCATTGTTAAAGCAACAAGAGATGCCAGATTTCTTGAATCGGTAATCGTTTGGTGTACATATGGTACTGGTAAGTACTGAATATGGGAAACATCGAAACAGGGGAACAATGTTGTCTGCTTCGGCCCACTTGGTGAAGTGAGGCAACAACCTACGGACAGCAGGAACGTAGCAGAAAACACCAAAATACCAGCAAAATACACCATTACCTCCTCCCCAACCCAAAACAAAATGGGAGTTTAAATCGAAATAACCTAAAACAACAGGAAATGAAGAAATGCAAACACAAAAAAAAGGAAGACTAATAGAATCTTCCCCTGCCTTGAGGGTGTGACAGAGAAATCTCCTACCCGAGGGGTGATGTCTTTTGGTTGTCTAACCCAAGGCTCTACCAAGGGTTAGACAACCAAAGAAATCATCCCGAGGGTTGGAGATTTCTCTGTTACCCCCTCAAGGTAGGGGGTGGTTATTTTTCTCCCATCCTATTATTTCAGTCACAGCTCCACTGACAGTAGTCAAACACATGCGGGGTATGAATATCGTCATTCACCTTTGATGACGTCACAATTACCGATGACGCATTTTAATGACGTCACAATTGGACACGTGCTAATAGGCACGAGGCTATCTCCCTATAGGAGGTGACAAGCTGATCTTCCCCGGCTAAAACGGGAGACATACCTGTGAAGAGTGGGAGAAAATATAAACTTCTATGATAGTCATAAGAGAAAAAAAAACTTTTTTTGAAATGGCAAGCACTTCCTGTTCCACATATATGTCTCTCGTAAACACGGAGCGTAAGGAAACATTGAAACTTTGGTAACTCATGATATCTACTTGAAACCACTGTGAAGCTTAAGGTTAATATCAGACGGCAACAACAGACACAAAACAGGAACCTAGAACACATGACTTAAACATAAGGAAAATACCCCATTACTCCTTCCCCCACCACCAAGAAAAGGAGAAACTACGGCTCATGGAGTTATATTTTTAATATGTTTCATGTTTCCAAATATAATTTTGGCGTTTGTCTATTCTAATATTTCTGTTCATGGCAACTCGAGTATGTTGTAAAGATACCTCTCCGGTAATGGTCGATACAGGTGAAGATAAAACAGCAGAGTGATTTGTACTTAAGAATGGAAAACCCCGAACATCAATCGAAATCTTTCCTTGGATCAGGTAGAAACAAAAGGTTAATTCCCCCTGATCAATGGTATAACTGTAACTGATTAGAAAGTGTCGCAGGTAAATCTATTTCACAGGAAGGCGTGTTGTTTGGAGTAAAGGGAGTTGATGTTTCTACTTTCACTGTATTTATAGGGATAACCAAGTCGAAATGTCTCGGTTGATGTGTGAATAGGTTTAATATGAGATTTTGAAAGTGTCAAACGTTTTTGACAAATCAAGTCGGATATGGATTTAGAACTGTAATCAGAATCTTAGTACAAGTAAATACAATCGGTTAATACAAACTCAAAAATAATAAACGTGTGTTTGTGTGTTCACTTCGAAGGTTGATTTAGTGTTTTGTTCCAGTAAGGGGCAGCTTAATGTTTGTTTTGTGCTATTTCAGAAGGGGAGGTCTCGATCTGTGCCATATAACATTGATCTTATATTTACAAAATGTATTTACGAATATCAATTTTGCATGGTTAAGCACGCGTCCTTTATATCTGTCATTAAAGAGATTATAGCTGTTACTAGGACGTAAGACATAAACAAACAAAATCATTGAAGAGGATTGCTTGCAATGTGTGTTAGCTTAAGCTTACACTATTTCTTTGCTCGATGCAAAATAATTTTGTATTTTTATCGACAAACCATTTGTTCATAATTTGTGTACCGTCAATATATACGATTCTATGCATGAATACCTCATGCTTCAAATAGGTACAGGTCTATGGTAAATAGAGACAAACTATTCCCATCTTCGACGATACGAAGAAAGAAAATTGAAACTTTAAGTTGACACAAACTGCCGATGAAAATACACCTAAATACAATAAAACTGGCTTACAATGGACGCCGAAACAGAACACGAATTCCACAAACACAAAGTGGAAAATAAAACAGAAAAATCTAAAAGGCAAACCAGACGAAAGTCTAGTGGTGATGTAGGACAACGATTTCCTCTACCACATGTGGTTTTCGTGTTGGTTAGTATGCTGATGGTTATATCCGGATCAGATCATGCATAATGATTGTAATGTATTTGTCAACTTTGTAAAACGTTTTTCGTTTTGACTATATCATGCTAACTGTAGTTCTATAACCTTTAAATGGACTTACTCACAATGCTATATTCTGCACTGTATGTATTATGACATCGGTTTTTATAGTGTAACATTGACTGTATTTTATATATAATACGCTACATACGATTGTGTATGTGTGAATGTATAGTAATAATTTATTCTTTTAATAAAGTGTATTCCTTCACTCTATTTTATCTTGTTATTTTCATATAATTTTCTTGCACTTTTATTCTTATTTTAACACGTATTTTTTTTTTGCGCTTAATTATGATTACGCTAAATCAAATTTCTGTGTTTATTTTTCTATTGCATATATTGCGCTAATTTCTCATTGCGTTAATCTGTTATATTTCGATAATTTGCTAAAATCTAATTCTGCTTATTATTTGGATAACATACAGAAATGTTTTATATTTACTTCTTTCTCTACTAAGTATATTTTCTTTACAGTATACTGCAGGTGGGACAGGCAAAAGTAGGCTCGCTGCACCCTACCATCGTACTGGCTGTCTGTCATCAGAGTTTGATGCTGTGTACTGTCACCTTTTTTGGTTTCATCTTTCACGAAAGTTCCCTAGGGATCACGTCTGAAGGATAATTACAAGGTATTTGATATACGTTATACTCTTTTCATTCATATATTCTTTCATTCATTCCTTAAAGGGACCGGATGTGACTAAAGGTGAACAGGGATAAGAAATTATGTCTGCGTTGGACAAATACTACAGGGACAAGTCTCTTGGCTAACGTGTTATTTACCGGCGTTAACTTGTTCTTCTGGACATCTCTTGCTATTGTGGCTGAACTTGGACAGAGGTCAAGCCTCGGCCGATGGACATATAGTGATGCAGACATCATTTTGTCCGTGAAGCGTGGGAATCGGATGAATTGGGACGTTTGACTCGTCATTTTAACTGTCGCTGTTACTAAATCCTATTGTGGTGGTCATTCTTTTCTTAAACGACGACAAATAGCTAACCGAGGGTCAACGTGACTGACCGCTATCTACAGTAATTGTTGAACAGCTATCGGCCCAAGATCACAGCACAAGTGCTCATGGTGAGGTCAAAAATGATTATTACCATACTACACTTTTAACAAGCATTTTTATTATTCGTATATTACACGTTTCTTAAACCATCGTGGCAAGTTTTAGCCATATATTTTAAATTTATTGTCATACTATCGCGGAGACGTAGCTGAGTTTTATTGGAGGGTATACTTGTTTGTCAATAATTTTTTCAAAATATCCTGTCAAGCTAGTTAAGCTGTGAGGGCCTGAGGTCAAGAATCAAACCCCATCAACGGGTAGCCGCTATCCGGTATACATTCACACTTTAAAAGAGATCTTCTAAAGATCAGCTTCTATTGACCGATGTGTGTGGCGGAGCAAAAATTAGGAATATCGTTTTCAATTAGTGGTCATTTTTGTTGTGTTTCTTTCTTGTATTGTCACTGATCAAAGGATGTACCATCATATTCGGTTTTAAACGAGATAAATAGAATATATGTACGGGAATAATACAACTCTCAAAAAAGGCTTATTTTTTAAGGGCCCGAGCTAATAGGCTTACTGTAAGAATTGATGACCTCCCACTCGGAAAGGGATCTATGATTTGTACAACCAGCAGGGACATTAGCAATCTGCATTGTGTGTCTTGTCATTCTGACAAAAACTGAAATACCTTCATAAGCTTGTGTTTGACGCACAAAGATTGGTATGATGCACGTGAATATACATATCAATACATAGCGACGCCCCCATCATCTTGCACACATGCAGGCAGTTTAATTTCAAAATACCAACTGGATTGCATTGTCACATACACAAATCATACTACATTGACACTTAACAGATGGAAATTAGACCACATATTTTCTGGTAGTATTGAAATTAGTAACATTCTTCTTCAGGACATTATTTTTTCTCAGAGAACTTATAAAATAGAGCTGAGACAATGTACTAGCAACGGATTTATCGGCCAAAGCAGCAAACAAAATCGACAACACCAGTTGTTTATTGCAATACAAACACAATACATACGATAACAGGAAACGTGAAAACAAAGTGATTAGAAGCCAAATAAAGTAAATATTTATTGCGTCATTTGGTCATTGAGTCCATTTAGGTAGTGCTGAGGGTATAAAGAATAAAACTCACTTCGACATATATGTAGAATATATCAAAATGGAAAAAGTGCCAATTAAACCATTTGATAACTTACAACTACATAATTTTTGGATAATTTATTTTTAGCGCGAATTTCATCGGAACAATGCGAGACGAACTCCCACAAAATATTATCCATGAAATGTGACATTATTTCCTAATTTTCAAATATCAAAGAAACATCAGAGAGGGTTTTTTTATGGTCCCAACAATGTCGTGATTACTAAGTTTGGTAATATATCATACAGGAACGTAAACAATTAATGCAGACCCAGTTTTGATATTACGTTCAATAAATCTAGAATCCATCACTGACGTATACAGAGAAATATCAAGCTAGTGAGAGGATTTTAAAGGTTAGTTCTAAGTTTTAATTTCTCTGTCTACACCTTTCGGGAATGCCTATCGTAATAAAATGTTGGAACGATGTACCGCGCCACAATTAGGAGGCATGAGATGTGTGACAAATTGATGACGTTACCCTGGTTACACTGCATAAAGTGATGACGTGATTGTGACGTTATAAACTAAAAAGCGCGTCTTTCTCAAGGTAGGTACAAAAAGGTTTATATTTACCCTTTGTAAGATCGGGAACCCCCCTAGAAGGTTGGAAGAATTCAATATCATTGAGACATCACGACAGGACCACATGTGATGCAGAATTGTTTTTCTCGGGACGACTAGTTTTGTCTCTTGCGCTTTTTTAGGGATTCATGTTGTTTCTCCCCCTCCCCCCTGTTTTATCCCCATCCTTTTGCTCATATATTTATTTTTATATATTTTGTTTGTATCTCTTGATGTCCTTTTCTTTTTCGTCGATCTGGAATCCCCATTTCGTCCTTATTCGTGTGTAGACTTTCAGGTAAATATGTTTCGCTTTATTTGAGATCTCCAAAATGGAAGTACTTGATTTTTGCCTACTGACTTTTAAACTTGTTTTACCTCATTTAAAACACATAAACTTATGATATATATAAAGGGTATGTTCATCCAAATTCAAATGGACGGTTACTCACGTTTGATTATCGAATGTTGTATGTGAATCAAGATCAGATAAGGCAAAGATTTATCACATAGCACACTCAGCTGGATACACGTTAATGTTATTCATAATTTATATATATATATCTCACTCATATCGATGTTATCTTTCCGTATCTACCCAAGTTGGTCGTGTCACGTTTGAATTTCAAACAAATTCATACAAGTTGTGAGGAAATGTTCATTCAATCACAATTATGATATGCAAGTTATCTCTGAACCATCGTCATTAAGATATGGATAATGAAGATATTAAGTTATAGCTAAGATATATATAATATGCCAAGATAACTTTATATGTATATAGTATTAGATGATATCGTTTTCCCTTACATCCTCATTGGTTTTACCATAACCACGTAGGGGTAGGGAATTTGTCATATTAAATCGGTGATACACGTACTATTTTTAGAAACATCCACTTTTAATGTCACAACTCTCTCTGCCTCATTCAGTTATATTATCCCGACGATTTCCTTACGCTTCGTCCTTTTTCAATGCTAAAACAGCCTGATTTCGATCTACTATTACGATTAAGGATTTTTATTAAGTTGACTATATGGACCTGAAAGGTTATACAGATATACTAACATCAACTTCGTATCGGTCATTATCACTTTCCTAGGTCCATACAACCACATATTCACCTCAACAAGTCCATATTTGATCATTATACAGTATTTATTAATCATATACATTTACTTTCTATATAGGTTTCATAATTTATAACGACGGTACGGCAAAGTATGGACACTGGATTCGCACAAAATTTCGTTGATTGCGTATAACTTAAAAAATATATATAATCAAGTAAATAATAACGATAGTGAGGACATCAAAATTTGTCAGATGTTTGATGCTTTCTGTTCCCTTTATGTGGGGATTGGTCGAGTGGTTATCACCCCGGCCTTCCAAGCAGGCGGCCGGGGTTCGATACCCGAAGTCGTCGTACGCATGGAATATTCAGAGAAAGTCTTTTGCTCCAGCTACAAACAGAACACAATACATCTCCAGCACACAAGCAGGCATACACACATAGGGAGATATTAGCCAGGTGGCATAGAACAAGTAGTTAGCGCCTGATAAGGAAGCTCTTGCTAATTCTTCAAAATATTGTATTGATTAATGCATATGCTAATTGTATTGATTGTATGAATTGTATATCTATGTACTGTAAAAAGCTTTAGAGTGACTTATCCTAGCTAGATGGGGCGCTATATGAAATATTGTATATTATTATTATTATTATTATCATTTATCAGCAAACAAACCGGAAACAAATTCATAACGCAAAATATACAACAGTAAAAAGCAGCCCACCTGAGCTTTGTTGCTAATGTTAAAACACATTCTTTCGGCCTGCTTGGTTCTGAAGGCTATTCTTAGTAATATATGTATATATATATATATATATATAAGTAATGGAACACTAAGGCAATTAACTATAAAAACACATTTATAATAAATAAGTAATCACGATAACTTAAAGGGTGCGACAAAATATGAAATATTGTCCAATGCAACGAAAACTATATTGGCTGGTATTTCAATAGCTATCTTACATATTCATATACATACATTTTACTCAAATAAGTTAAAACCGTGAGATGTCCTATTTAGCATTATGTAAATTTGCCAATTATATTCATATTTAGAAAATATAAAAAATTTAACCAGATGTATGTAAGAGTTGTTGAAGAATATTTAGATATCATTATTATACTAGAAAAATGGACAAAACATCAACGTCTTAACATATAAATACAAAAAGCATTTATTAATTCACGATGATTAACTTCCCATTCATTATATATAATATGAAAGTACCAAACTGTGCGAAATATCTTTATGGGAAAGCGAATGCTTCATGGATCATTTAAACCAGAATTTATTCTTTTCAAATGGATCTGAAATATCACGGTGATTCTGCCAATTTGATGTCATTTAAATTTCGGTATCTGGTTGCATTGAAGCTTAAATTTAAAGTACATTTCGTTTTCATACCTTTAAGATAATCTATACAAAAGAAGCTGACCATGTTTCACAAATGTTTTGTTTTTACTTGAAATGTGAAACAGTATAGGAGTTAGGAAAAAGTCTTAATGAATGCTCGAGAAACAGAGGGAAGTTGGAAATAAGGTCGTTATATTATAGGTATCACGAGGTATATTGACGAATAGAAATATGTTGGGCCAGTATTGAAGCCATCTATGAAGATAACGATGTTGATATTTCAAGTTAAGTATGTGTTAAGGGATAATCGTATCTATTGTCCTGAAATAAATAAAAAGTCTTTTCACATCGTCCATCGGACAGGACCTCAAAGCCTGCTATATTACGTAAAAGACATATAAGCCAGCGTAGGTTGCAATATGTTCGATTGAAAACCCAGACTGTATAATATGCAATTGCCAACAGGCATGACATGCTTTCATTTGTATGTCACATTGAACTGACTCTTATGATATCAAATTATTGAAATCATATTTTATTTTCTAGTTTGGTACACATGCACGTGATTGACATGGTGATGTTGTTGTTTTCTTTTTACTTTACCTTCGTGCAAATGGAAGCCTGATAAAACAAGTTTATTTAAAATTGATTACACTAATACTCGCCCCTGTCTTATGTTTTTCACTGCGGTACATTTAGTAGAGATGATTAGCAGGTAAAGCAACGATTTTTCTTATAATAAATGATCGAATTATTTGAAGACTTTTTTAATATAAATAATCATGGTGCTATTTCATTCTTTTTCAAATTCACCTGCGCTATGTTCAAATATGTAAAAAAAATAACAAAAACAATATGTTAGCTTGCAGTACAAAAAGGGCACTTGACGGTGGTATGAATTAATGTTTGTTGTTTTTGATATTGTCACATCGAAAGGATAATATATTATACATAAAATAAAGCGTTTATGAAATCTGGGGCAGATGTTTATCTTTCAAGCTTGTCCTAGATATACAAACACCAGGTTACAGATACGATCGATGAAACTGGCCAAACTTAACTTGAACTACACCGTTAAATGGTAATTTTTAGTTTACACTTTATCGTTTAATATATTGATATTTTGAAGGTCTTTTGTTGAAGTGACTTTCATTTTTACCTCATGACGCTTAACTCAAAACAGAACTGCATTATAATATAAACCTATCAATCACCGGCCGACAGTTGAGCGATCATTTACCTGAGTTAATTACAAAATGATGCAAATTGCATACGTGGTCGGCACGCGTTTGGGCGCAGTAGACCATGCTTAATGTTTATGTACGATCAAGTTATGTAGTCAATCTAGCTATTCTGGTTGAGACTAAAATTAGGGATTTAAATTTGCCGAATTAATTTTAAAAAATCTTTCTCCTCGTAACACTCCTGTTTGTGTTATATGTAGAATTCCTCCCCCACAAAATGGTATTTCAACCACAAGTTTAACATTTGCGAATCGTAAACGTTTTTGACATAATATATACAATGCATTACAATATCTGGTGGTGGTGGTGGTGGTGGTGGTGGTTGTATCATAGCTGTATCTTACACGTACAGACCGTGTAGTATTGCATTTTGCTCCTACTATCGTTAACAAAATGCATGTAATTTATAAAGGTAGTGTGCTACCTAAATCATTATACTTAGTTTAAGATTACATGTTACCTGAAACATTATACCCGTGCTATTGTTATATGCGGCTGAACACATTATTTGTGTGGCATTATTATATGTAACATGACACATTATATCTGTGTTGAGTAGAATGATACCCAACTCATTATACTCGTCCTAAACTTATGGTTCCTTACCCATCATACTTGTGCTAAACCTATATGCTACCTAACACATTATACTTGTGCTTAACTGATGAGCTACCTAACACATTATACTTGTGCTTAACTGATGTGCTACCTAACACATCATACTTGTGCTAAACCTATATGCTACCTAACACATTATATTTTTGCTCTGTTGATGTGCTACCTAACACATTATACTTGTGCTAAACTGATGTGCTACCTAACACATTATACTTGTGCTAAACTGATGTGCTACCTAACACCTTATACTTGTGCTAAACTTATGTGCTACCTAACACCTCATAATTGTGCTAAACTGATGTGCTACATGTACCAACACATTACACTTGTGCTAAGGTAACATTCTGCCTTACACGTCATACTTGTGACCTGCATTAGAAATATATTTCTTCCCCTACCGACACAGCTAAATGGTGCAGTGTTATTCATTTTTGGAATGCTGTATCTATTACAAAATGTACAGATGTAATCACCTGTATGTGTCTTACGTTCATCAATCATCAGTGTATGTTTCTTCATTCATGAAACATTCTATAAACATTCAAGGACTTGGGAAACATCATGATCACCAACATGTGGGCCGCGACATTATTTTCTTAGCAAATATTTTCAAGATGACGTCACGTAGCAACGGCTTACACATCCATAATTCATGTCATTTGTCCTGATCAGTGAAATGATTTCTATATCTTGTGGATAATTATGAGGTTTTTTTATATATATAATATAAACATTAAGGTAGAAAAATTCCAAAAACTCATGATGGCTGGTTATTTGGTTTCTTAAACTCTCATTAGTTTATTTTCAAGGTGTAAATAGACAGGCGTTAAACTCTAAGTCTTTAAGCAATAGATTTACTAGTACGAGTTAGATAAACACAACAACCAAACACATCTCGTTGGGGAACTTCTATATATTTCAAGAGTTCTTTAAATATTAACCATAAGCATTAGGCCTTTTTTGAAATTTTATCAATTTACACATTATCAAGTATCTTTTAATGCATAATTAATTAACTTATTTACTATATATGTATATAAACAATACTGTATAAAGTTATTAGAACAGAATTCTTCTAGAAAGCAAATGCACAACACAAAAAAGGAAATGGTAATGGTAATGGTAAAATTTATTTAAATTTCAATTTGTTGTGAAGGCAACAATACCTATGACCATGCCATTCATATTTAATTCAAATCAGAATTTGTGATTGTCCGATAACATCAATGCATGACATACACGATTTTCCTAATATTATATCTCGTCCATATGATATTGATTTCTTATGATTAGGTCATACTCACTCCTCGATAATATAAACTACTACTACTGAAGTGTTGAAACAAAACAAACAAACAAAACGTTCCACTACTCCAGACGTCGGTTTTCATTACAACCTTCATGGCAGAGGGAAAAAGGAAAGCCGAAAAATTACCAATGTTGAATACATTTAGTCTTTAACGATGTGTTAAAGACTAAATGTATTCTACATTGTTAATTTTTCGGTTATGTTTAGAAAATTGTATAATAGGTCTAGACGATGTTTATCACAACAAGTCAGACAGATGCATGGTGTTAAGTGTGAAGATAGATTAATTGGCTGGTGGCTACATAGTGTGTATACAGTTAGATAGCCAATTGGGTACAAGGCAGTGTAAGGTGTCAACCATACCGCTAACATCCAGTAGCTCTGTACCTTATAAATGGCAAGCAAGGTAACCACAACAAAACCTCCATTTTTGGTCGCGTTGTAGATACTGTAAAATACTTTTATTTTGTCGATAGATTATTTTTCGCTTTATTTGCGGAAAACAAATCCCGTGATTTCGTTGAAATCTGATGGAGAGTAGATATGGTTTAACACTGCTACGCTTGATCTTTTTCCAACCTCTTCTTATTTCTGAATTTGAGAAATCATAGTGTAATGTTCATTTGAATTACTACAGTTTAAAATACATTAATCCCAGTCTTGAAAATAATCAAGTCAGAATACCTGACAAAGGTATGCATATCACACGTGTAATTCGTCAATCGGTATCATGATGAATAAGAAGTAGTATCTGGGGTGCTTATATTGCTTGAATCGATAATGCAAGATCGTACTTATATTCTAGAAATTATCTGGGCTTTATATGTTTTTACATGAATGGTTTCGTTTTTTTTCAGTGAGAAAAGAGAAACAGACCTATCTCCAAATACAAAATATATACATATCGAATGGTATTTCAAATCAACATATAATTACAATTAATGTATTATTTATTAAGAAAATTGTATCTAATATCTTTATATAGCCTTCAATGAATATGGGTTTTTTTATTTAAGAAAAGGTATTGTTGATACAGACCTTTTTGGACAGTTCAAATAACGTAGAACAGTTGATTATTCTATCTTCTAGAAATAAAAATGTATAGTATCTTTATATATTTTTTTCAATACTGATCCATCTGAAAAGGAACCTGTTGAATTAAAGGCAATAAAGTAGGTTGTTATAGGTTTGTTTGGGGTCATGTCTAATCCGACCAATCTCATTCTTTGTTTGTTTAAGGTATCAAAGTTTTAACGACATATATATTTATCCATTATCAAACAAATTGGTCGGATGCTATTTAGGTCAATTGTATTGCCAAGGTTTTTTATTCTCGTGCCGAGAGATATAGCAATAGGTACACAGCATAAATTGGCCATGCCGCATTGATCTCGGCTTTTTATTGTCGTACAAAATGTTTGTATGTTTTTATCGAAATAAGTATTAAGTTTAAAATCCATGTTGCCTCTTAAATGCTGTTAAATATCTTGCTAAGTGCTCCTGCTACAAATAACAAAAACGCGTTTACAAATAAGATTTTCTTCGGTACCTTTCCCATAACCTAATTGTACTCATAAAAATCCGATTTTATGTTACGGTCAGCAGAAGCTAGATTTATCTACATACACTCCACAACAACATAAAATGTATAAGATTTCTTTTCAAATAGATATGGATTTCAGTATATGGACACTCTTTGGCAGCTGTTGGTACGAAATATGTTACTTTCGTTTGCAAAACAATTTTGACACAATGAAACACTATTAGGATGGAAAAAGGCTTTTTAAGAGTAACATTAAATTTATGTGTGTTTACGCTTTCCTGCCTGTCAAGTCTCCTGGCATTTAAGCGTCAATATCTAGGTATATCATAACCGGTAATTGACGGGCCCTGTGTTACTTAGTGATGGTGGTGGTTCATACAGATGGATGCCATGTTCCATACCAACTCTCCTTCACAATCGTGGCCATTTAGAAAGGCCACGTGGCTTTTCGATATTTCATCGATTACGGCAAAAATGTAGCTTAATTCCGATTTTATCTCACATGATTTTTTTACTTAGAATAAATACATCAATTTGATTTTGATGATAGTCCTCCGTGACTAATGTCTTTTTAAATCTAAAGGCGTGTGTCATCATTTGATAGCACATTCTTCTAAATGGCAAATAATCTCTTCATATTAAAATTGTCAAAAGCCCTTTTAGCTTAAAAGACATTTCAAATTGTCAAAATAGTTGTTTTTAAAAGCATCGAAGATAATTAAAAATAACTTTCTTTTATTTGTACGAAAATTACTATCATTTAAAATGAGGACGTGTGTCCTTTTCGGAAATAACCGATGTATTAAATAAAAGTTAATTAAACATTAAGCTTATAAAACTGATACAATCAAACTGCCCTTATATTGAATTGTTATTTCGTTCCTTTTTTTTAAATATCCTGTCAGCAATTTCAGTTTCATTAGAAAATGGCACGTGGAATCAGTTGTAAATTTTTAAAATTTTCATAAGTGGCATCACTGTTACGGTTGACTTTCACGCACTAGATGTTTTATCAATTTTCACAAAAGAAGCTAGATACTTTCTTTAGTATTCTTCCTGAACATTAAAAATACTTAAATGACATTTTCTGTGTATCTTAAAAATGATGTGTCCTGAATCGTAAAAGCGGGAAAAGCTATTGAAATTTGCTTTATAATGAATTTCATCCCTTTTGATTGAATTCAGAATTGTATATATGAACATTGGAAACTGGTTATTGCATAAAAAGGTTAACGTAACAACACATTATTCGAACTCAAGTCAACGTAGCTTGTGCAAAACGAAAAGGTTTACATGGATATATAAGACAAAATAAAAAAAAAGTAAAAGACCAGGTGTTTCGAAAGGGTGAACGTCTCCTACTGTATAAACGACACCGGTCATATACTTTTAGTGTATCTATCTGTATAAATATAAATTATGCCACGTCCAAAGTGAGAACTGGGATAGTGAAAACACCGTTTCACATAGCGATTAATGAATGAGATTATCAAGCTTACTTTACTGACAATAGGACAATAATAAAAACATACCCAGTGCTGTTAACATAGCCACGGTGTACATAGGGAATTTGTTACCATTGACAAATCAAAAGTATCAGTGTGACACAAACTTGATATCTTCATTGCAGTGAAGATATACGAAATGTTATCTCTTCACATGTGATTATATAAGTTCCAGTATCGATTTTATATTGACCAATCAAAATGGTATGTTCTATTTACTGTCACAGATTTTCTGTTCAGATGCAGATGAAGCGATGGTAGAATAAGGGATTTTTTTTGCACATATTTAGTACATACATAAAGTTACTAACATAGTTTACGTAATTTATAAACAATTTTGTAAGCAAAGCCTACAAGAAAAGAACAGAAAACGGTAAAACTGCGTTCAAAATGGCGTATAGCCTTGTTGTCAATCATGACGTCATAAGAACCTGGTGTCAAATTTTACGCAAATAATCCCCGCACTTTTTTGATGCAACAATATTTTCGTTGTTTTTTACTCTAAAAAAATAAATTGAAAATTTAATGGTGTTCCCTTTCAATACCATATGTTTTCACTAGCATGACAGAATATACCAATATTTTTAACTCGTGCGAAACATCGATATTCTTTCATACTCGTGAAATATTTATGGCATGCATCGGGAAAACATGAAATATTATCTATAAATAAAACGAAAGCAGCTATGATATTAATTTCAAATGAATTCAAGACAAAAAGAAGTGTTTTTCCTTTGCATACTTCGTTTTAAATTCTGTGAGTAAAGACTCATGAATGTAACCTTTGCTCTATGATGTACAGCAGTGTACTGTTGATTTGGTGAAGGCTGTCCTTTGATTTAATGTAGCAGGAACTTACAAAAAGGACCAACCAGAATTGATATAGATTTCCATATTTTCTCTCTGATTTTATTCCGAAGAACATTTTAATATTGTAAATTTAGTCTATATAAAACACTTTATAAGTTGAACAATCTAGATAAAGAACATAAACATGTAAATATAGAATTCGAGACTTTATAATAATAAGTAAACCAAAATTCGTCCTCGACACGACTGAGTGACAGGTTGATTCTAGCGCATAGATTACTCCCTAACAAACAACCATTTCCGGATAATATAATCCGGAATTTAATACCCGGGATAAAAATGTTTTTGAAAATTGACATCATAAATCGTACGACACAGGTGTCACTGATGCAGGTAAATTTGAATTACGATGTTGTATTCCACCCGCCCACTTGGCAACCTGATCCTGAGGCATTGGTATAGATGAGGACTTCTAAACAGCAGTAGATTCCCCTCGTCACAATAACGAGGAAGGAAGAGTTTACGGCGAGGGCTAGTGTGTGAGAACTTCTCCAGTTTATCAATGAACGAAGTGGAGTATACTGGTGAAACAACAATAGTTTGACAATATGGATATGCACGCCCATTTCCTTCACGGCCTCCAGCCCTTCTCACGGTCTGTAAGGAGTTGGAGTAGCTCATCGCCTTCACTGGTCACCCAGGTCGAATTTATGATAGAAGTGTATAAACATATACATCATATACAAGTTAAGTAATGCATTTCTGAAATGCATATAGCTTTTTAATCATTTTTTAAATGCGAATGTCATAAAGCAACGACAGCTATATGAATCGTCTCTGGCATACCCAGTTCTTAAAGTTAACGTGAAAAATGGAAGTAAACCAAACTAAAACAATATCTCACACTTCTATCATTTCTTAACTTTCAAAATTATATCATTATAAAATCTCATCTACATTCACCGCCTACGCTACTTCTTATTACTGAAATATTGAATATTAATTCGGGATAGATCTTGCTCTTCTAGACTGTGGCATCGAGATGTTATTGATCAAAGATTGCTTTTCTGCTGTATGATTTATAATACTAATAATTCGAAGTTCTTATATACCGCTTTATCACAACCTAGCTCGTAGGTCGTCTCGAAGCGGTTCACAAATTATTATCCGTGGTTATAGGGCCTTTGCAACCAGCCAATACCTTTCTCAACTCCCTGGGGAGCATACAGTCGGTGCTGCCATTTCGGCGCTCACAGCTAGCGTTCATCAATTCTAGCACTGACCAACAACGTACTCATTTACAGATAAGTAGACTGGAACAAGCAGAGTAACGTATCTTGCTCAAAGATACAACACAGTGCCGTGACGTGTCTCGAACTCGCAACCCTTTGGTCACGTGCCCGGGGTCCTATCACTAGACTATCGTGCCTCCGTATATAGTTTATATTTACAAGTATAACTCTGTATGAGTTGATAGTCATCATCAAGAACTAACCAATCTAAGTTCGTATTTTAGTGACTGTTTTTTCAGTCATGAAGTAAACCTTTTAAATAAAAATGTTAACTATAAACCTGTTTTTGGAACCATCATGTAGAGCGGTCTTCAAATCACCATGTAACTTATAAGGATACAAAAACATAGGTAAATATTATACAAATTAAACATGTCAGCATCCGTTGAGTATATGTGTATTTATTAAGATATTGATCTGGAATAAGGCTAACTAGACCGTAAATCACTGGGTAAGTTTGGACACCAGTTAAACAATGACCAGTGACAATTGTTTGGGTATTATTGGGAAAATAAAATGTGTACATAATACATAATACATCTCCAGCACATATGCAGGCATACACTTATAGGGAGATATAAGCCAGGTGACATAGGACAAGTAGTTAGCTCCTGATAAGGAAACTCCTGCGAATTCCTCAAAACTGTTTTATTAATTATATGCTAATTGTATTGATTGTATTACTTGTATATCTATAAAGCGCTTTAGAATGGCTTATTCTAGCTAGATAGGGCGCTATATCAGATGTTGTATATTATTATTATTACATATTCTGGTCAAAATTGCAGTGCATTCTGACCTCTTGGCCCCTAACTTTTAAAAACAAAATGAAAAAACAATATTTTTTTCAAAACATTTTTATGAAAAAAAATCATATGTCGTGGACAACATGTTGATAGGTTGACGAGGTCCCAAGGCAAGTTCCCAGGATAAGGTTTATGATTGTTTTCACATTCATTCACTTGAGGTCACTCTTCTGCAAATGTGGCCCCTTTTTCTCAACGACAGGTCGCGTTTCTACACTTTCTCATCAATCTAGACATTGACAGGCATTTCCTGTGACGATCTAACCCTTTAACGATCATTAGGAAGGACGTTTTTTTGAATGACCACTCGGTATGCTGAATGACCACTGTTTTTCACTCTTAACAACATGACACCGGACTGGTCAGTATAATAGGGCTAGTTTGGCATGGTCAACTCCAAATTTTCACTTTCACTAAATGCATTGTGTGTCCACTTTACTTGCTGACGTGTATGTAAATACAACCCTGCAGGAAGCACAGATATATTGCCATTTAGTATTTACAGTCTCATGAATCCGTAGGGAGAACCTGACAGGGTGTCGTGGACACACAATACACGTGCTTCAGAATACAGATCTGTCATATTATGTAAATTCATATTCAAGTGCAGCTCTTGAAATGGAATTTAGGGCTCCATAAAGTGTTGGTGTTAAATGTTTCCCTTCGAAACTGGTACACTATGGAAACCCCAATATCTGTTATACAGTGTACATAGGAGAATATCTTACTGGGCTTACACCGTCTAGATCCAGTTTGAAAAACGCTTTATTAGCTTAACCTATCTTAAAATCAAATTTTGAAACTTATTTATTTTAATAACCATGTGCATTAGTTTAAGCATTTTAGTGTATAGTTTTTACAGAGAACTGTTCGAATTCCAGGATAGGTTTATTATATTTTGTTAGTTTTAAAAACTATGAGGATATCATCTTTTTAAATATTTTTCTTTAGGCTAAGAAGCTTTATAAAAACTGACTCTTGGTCTTCACGCAACTTAACATTATCTGTATTATATTGACGACTGTTAACACAAAAACACCCACTTTTTGAAAGAGAACAAATCTCCAATGGAATTTTTATCAAACGTCATAAAAAAGAATAATGTCTGAATGGGAAACGGCTGCATATTTATTGAGGCCATGAAGACAGATAAATGTCCCGTACCTAATGCGACTCCTGCCTTGTGTTGGGAACAAAGACGAGCAGGCAGGATGCATTCCACTTCAGTAGGACGACCGGGGACAAACGCTCAAACGATGGTGTCTTGCTCTGACTGTTACACTGATGACGGTCAGTGGTAATATACTGTAATAGAAAGAGAAGGAACATTTAATATTCAGGTTTATTTTTTGTTGTCATTTTTTAATGGTGTTAGGATAACAATGGAATATTGAAACAGTTTAACCGTTTTTTAATTAATTTTAGTTGATTTCATTAGTTTGCACAACTTTTCATTAATGTTTATTTACAAAAAAAATTGTATTTTTTGATAGTCTGTACACAATAAAACCTTGTATAAAATTAAGATAAAACAATTAAACTGAATGAAGCAAATAAGAAGTCATTATATTTTGTTTTATGAAATATCAGTTGCTAAATTACTGGCTGATTATAAGGGTACTTGTGCATATTTCCCACACAACAGGTGGCGAAGATCAAAAGCATACCACATACTGTAGTTCGCATTCCTATGAGAATTTGTGCTTTTGCAGCACAAATACAGAGACGCTTCATGTGCTACTGTATCGACAACAGTAGCACCTTTTTGCACACGTTGTATCGAACCAAAACAAGCATCAAGAACAGATCGCTGATGAATCTTGACTGAATATATTTGTTATTTTATTGTTTGTACATGCTGTCACTCGATGGTGAATCGTTCATTCGTTTGTGAAACGAATCCATCATTATCAAATTTTAACATGACCTAGTGCATTTGCCACATGCATGTTTCCAGACAGTCTGGACGCTATGCAGAATCGAAACAGAGCCAGTGCTACGCCAACTTATTAAAGTCTCATTAGATACACGAATTCAACAGGTAGCAAGCTATCCTCATTTCAAACTGTCTCCCATTTCCATCAAAACTGAAAACGATAAATGTCGAGCGCGTGTTTGAACAAATTTCTTAACGTAATAAAACTGCATGTAAAGTTTTGTTGTGTACAGACACCAAATCACGATAAAATGCATTGATAACTGACCCAGTATTGGAAAAGATCAAAGTCTCATTATAGAAGGGAGTAAAATTGTGATAATAAAATAACAACAAATAGCAACATTTCCTGCAGATAAAGACCAAAGGTCAAAGATTAAGCAAAACGTGACCCTGAACTCTTGAATGAAAATGGTTTAATGATATTTATTGCCGTGCTTTCGTTTGATGTGTTATTCTCCTAGATTGTAATTCTCAAACATCACAAAACATCAGCATATCAAAATGCAACCACGTTATATGATTGACGTGCATACTTTAGTTTACACCAGCGTACGTCCTCTTCTTTCGTGATTACTTATTATATATTCATCCTTTGAAATATTTATTTGATGTAGATGGGAATTGCTTTATTTAGAAACGAGACATAGATGCCATAATCGGTTTGAATAATGGAATGCATAGCATGAATAGTACAAATCGCATAAGCAAACTTAATTAGGAAACAAGTACTGTGTAAAGTACTAATATAAATCCTTCTCACCTTTTAAACAAACCATTGGCCTTAAAAATGGCTTATATTTGATAACACTACACAAACGAAGAATAGAAAACGTATGGTAAGGGACAAAATACATTGATATTCCATGAAATAGTAAGTAATCATATCATTATGAAAACATTTGAGAGGTTTTTCAAAACTCCACACCATAATTGGTTGAATAAGACCATATCAGTAGTTTGGTGAATCTGTAAATTTGTGACGAAACTTGTACCAGCATACGCCTACTAGATTTTTTGTCACCAAACAGTACTTATTTCAAGATAATCTGCATAATTTAGTTTTTACGTATTTAAAATGTTATATTAAGTGACATCGATTTTCACAAAAAAATCTTCAGTTTACACAATATGAATCTTGGACTGATGACCTTCATTAACGTAATGAATGCAGTTAAATATTGACTTTGTGTGGCTTGCTACATCGGCAAACAGCGTTAGATATGTCCCTCCTTGCTTACTGTTTCCAGTTATTATTTTAAAGCGCTATGCAGTTATCAAGCTCAGGACAATTATACATCCACCAGCTCCTTCGACTCCTTTTTTGTCCGAAATCTGCCTGTGTGTTCAGCGAATCACCAGACCGAACCACGTTTGTGTAGTCTGTTTTACGAGCCGCGGGGTAAAACGTGTACACCGATAATACCCAGACAATCTCGTGAATATGGAAATGAATGAATGGTTAAACGTCATGCTTCAACAGTGCTCGATCTAAGACCGCTGTTCATGCCCATATAATTCATATTCAAACTTTAAACCTAGTTCTAATATTAATATCAATGAAGATAACCTTCTCATTTATATAATATACCTTTCAATTTCTTTGTTTCATATCTGTTCCCCCTTTGTTTAACAACTTATGACATTAGCGAATTGACGGAAGAACGAGCTGATAAAATACTATTAATTTACATTTGGGTGTGAGGTTTCTTTGTTAGAATATTTATAGACATGGACTATGTAAACGTCATATAAAAGGGAATCATTTAACTCTTTAGGCGATAGAGAATATTTTAATTTCATTAAAAGGATTTCCAAAAGATATCAGAGACTGTTTAATTATAATTCATCATCGCTTCCGTAATAAAAATAAACAAATATTGAAACATGTTGTCAATGAAATTATTTAGACTGGAAAATTATCGTAAATCTGCCATCGATTTTGTATCCCATTAAGATTATCAAAAATCTGAATCGATATAGCACACCACATAAATTATTAATCTTATCACCGTTAATAGATATTGAGAAAATATTATTACATATTGAATCAAATTGCTCGTATATACCATTAACAACAAATTAAAGGTTTTAAATATTTAAAACAAAGTTACACTAACCTTAACTTGTACATCAAAAGGGTTTTTTATAGATCATTTAGAATATGTTTTCGACTTTCAAAAGTTAGCGATGACCCTTGATTTTGAAAGAACATTTATATTTGACATGTGTGATGGCTCGTCAAGATCAAAGACAAATGCTATTTGACTTCTGATGTTGCTTAGTTCTAATTGGTCAAATAGATGAACTCTATTATAGATTCAAATAATATTTTTTATTAACGTTGGGAATTATGTGTTTGAATGCTAAGAAATGCGTGTAGCCGTTCTACCACTCACAAAAACATACCCACCTACACTTCCCACGATATTTTGGCTACTATAGAATCATTTATTTACGTGGGGTTAAGATTTCGTGGTTTTCATATACTAGCCTGTTTCATGGACACTAAATTTCGCTGATTTCTGATTTCCCCCTATATATATCATACCAAATTTATGTTTTCGTGGGGATTTAATTTCGTGGATTTTTGTTATCCTCGAAATAAATGAAATTTAAGGTCCCACGAAAATTGATGATTTTACGGTATGTTTTGCATGAGAACTATCTTACTATTTAACTATACTCAATCTTTGTGTATCATAATACCAGCTCAGTTTGTCTGCGATTTTGATTAACGATGCACTTGGTTAGTTGGTTTTAATGTCTCTTAATTCCCAATGTTCCTAATTGTACCTCTGACTGTGTCTGTTGACGCTGTGCTGTATTTTTACCGATATTGCTTTGACTGAACTGACAATTTTTCACTGTAGCAATGCAAGCACAACGTGGTTATTTTTGACCTAGCAGGCTGCTGTGGTATTGTAAAACACATTTCAAAAACAGTTACGATGATCTAGACAATACACGACGTCGAATGTAGTATACCAGCGACCTAAGACTTCAAACCAAAATTTGAATTTATTAAGTAAATTATAAACTGAGATATTAAGAATCCCTGTTCCATTACCAAAATCTCCAACTTAGTGTTAAAAACCGTATTTTCCGTCATGACTATACATTTGATGTGTTATGTTCTAAGATTGTAATTCTTAAACATCACAAAACATCAGCATATCAAAATGCAAACACGTTACACGATTGACGTACATACTTAATTTTACACCAGTGTATTGATGTAGATGGGAATTGCTTATTTAGAAACAAGTCAAAGAGCATTGTTCAAAAGAATATCATACCTAGTGGGACTTTTATGAGAAAAAATAAAGATAAAATAAAGGATATAAATATATTATCATAATTATATATCGATTTCACTAGGACAATCCGTAGCGCAGTGGGACAGGCAGTTTTTTGTCATCGTTGTTAGTTTTATTTTACCTTCGGTAAAAATAATTCTGAAAAATGTTCTGAACCGCTAAATCAGCGAAACCCCAAAACAAAAGGAAAGTCAACTTGAACTCACACCGGAACATATTATAGGAGGATAAACAAGAATGTCTTTAACACGTGTGATACACGTTATGACAAACTTCAGGTTGAGTATTACTGTTCAAGTGACTCATATTCAAATCATATCAAATGTCTAAAAAGTCAGAATAAAATGTCAATGAGTTTTGATTTTTTTTCTCCAGGTTCTGCTTTTTACACTGATAACGGATATCTGTATACCATACAATATGTCTAACTGTAAGAAATGTAACCAAATTATTAATTTACTATATTTACATTTCTACTGACCTTAAACTCAATATACCTACTAAATATTTTTCAATGAACTTTTCAGTTGGCGTATGCATGCATCAGCATATTATCAACCTGATTACTCCGTTATTCCGCGGAGCGCTGGAAGTAGTTCTATCAACAGATTGATTTCAATTTGTTGGGTATTTTTTGTCAGTTTTCAATCTATTTAAAGAAAAGTATTTTACATCATAAGTTGTGTTTTCGTTGTAATCAATGCAAACAAGTTATTCATCTTACCAGGGCGACGTCTTACAGTGAGTGATGACGTCAAAAGTTCGGTACCTTCCATGGTGTTAGACTTGCACAGGAACGATATTTTAGAAATTATCCAAAAAAATATCAGTATCGCACTGAATGTAAATATAAAAATGTAAGTCTTTTTTGTTGAGGTTTATGGGGTAAAAACCTCAATAGGTCTTGAGACATTGAGGTTTATTCTCCATAAACCTCAACAAAACAGTTAATTGTCCTATTCCTACCACAGTCAAAACAAAATGTCTCGTCGTTGTGAAAGTATATCGAATGCCTGACCCCGACAAACCACTCAGGTCTATAATGTGGGTAGGTAACGAGGTGGTGGTTATACTTTTAGTTTGCTTGAAGTATGGCAAAATGTGAATATCAGTATTATCAATACAATTTGTCTATAAAAATATAAACCTAATTTATTTTTAATGTGAGAGAAAACCGGAGTACCTGGAGAAAACCCACGTGGTCGGGAAGGTGACACCATACCTTTCCACGTCCGATCGGGGATTCGAACACCTGCCGCCTTGTTGAAGGCGCTGGTCGACCACCCAGAATATACAATATGTCTATCTTTCACTTTAGTAAGGCTATACAGATATACGTTTCTGTTATGTAAAAAAGAAGTAAGTCTAGTTTATAGTGTGTTTTATTTGGGTCGATTAAACATGTTCATTTACAAAGGCAGTGTATAGAGATGATTGGGAAACAAGTATTAACGTATTTATACATATTCTGTCTCATCGTAAGTAATAAACTGATAATACATGTACACTTTTACAGTGCTAGCCTGAAAGATTATATAAAGTTTGAAAAATAAAAATAATAAAGTATCTGATGAAATTTCACCTAGAAATGAGTCTTCGATATGCAAATAAGTCAACGTCCATACTTTCCCCATTGTTTGATAGATTTAATGTTATAAACTTAAATCGAAATTCAGAATTCCTTGAAGGGAGGGGACCGTCATACGGCAATATACGTGTAGATTTGTAATGTGTAGACATACGACGACAACATGGACCTCAGTTGAAATATGCTCTGAGGTGTGTCATTTTATTTGCATAGTGCACACATTCGTCTTGATTAATGTGCCTTACGCAGACAATTTTTTAGTCACGGATGTCAAAATTGGCGTTGTCTAACATGATGGTATATTTTTAAAATGAAAAAATACCAATAAACTTATGGCTTTTCCGAAACTATAGATTGAAAAAATTATCAATGTTTTTAGATTAAGAACAGATATATGATCATTCATTTGAAATACATATAACTTTTCAATGAATAAATTACATCTCAAGATTTTGTTGTTTGTGAACAGTAATTAATTCATCGTTTATTACTAATTGTAATATCTATCACTATCCAACGTCAATTACTACAAATTCATGAACATATTATGAAATAAACAACAATGGTGTATCATAACAAGATTTCAAGATCTTATTTACACCCTGGCACACTACGTGTGGAACAAAAGGTCACATATTAATACATTCATACCAACAATGAATACAAAGCATTATTGCTATTAGTATTCTATCAACAGTCTAGCCACACCCTAAAGCACTACATCGTGCGCGCGGCTCGCGACTCTACGTATTTTCCGCGGGCTCGTCGCGTGTCTGTCACGTTATCTCGCGACCTGTTGTTGAATGTATTTAATGTTTTATAGAAGTGTGTGTTGCGCCTCCTAGCGGTCCCCGGCCAGGCTGACATTGTATGAATTTTAACAAGCTGGAGGGACCGACTTGTCTTCAGTACGATCCCATATAGATATGGCCATTCTACCTTTGACTACAAGCCACTGTAGGTAATCACAGCCCGCTATCACGATTACTAAAGATTCGCCATTTCTTTTTGATTTTAAACCAAGTAATAAAACTATAAAAGGGGGCAACAATGATTAAAATTCTACCTTTTACAATAATATATTGCATTGATAGGAAAAATTAATCCTTTGAATATTTGATATCGTTAGAGTTAAATGATCGCAACACTGAACAAAGAATGCAAAAAAATAATGCACTGAGTTTATCACTTTTCTTGCCGTCAGAGGCAAGGTTAAAGATAATCTCGAAATATTTTGATATGATATAAAAGATTTAATTACCCAAACTATTTTACCTGGACGAATGTTCATGTTTGTTACACATCAATGCAGTTAAAGTTACCCTTCTCTGGCTCCATACGGCTTAAAATATCTTTAAATGTCGGCCATAAATTAATCCGATACATTTGAAACCCATGTGCAACAGATTACGTTTAAGAATATGACTACACTATCTAACAATCAATTAGGAGTGTTATTTTTATTTTGAATAAACCTGAATGACATTTATTCATACTACATGTGTATATATTTAGGTTAACGATCTTATAGAGTTAGCGAATATAATGTTGAATTTAGATTAATTACACATATCCTTATCATATCTAACAGAAAATTATGAGAGAGGGGCAGAGAGACAGGGAGAGGCAGAGAGGCAGAGAAACACAGAGAGAGACAGACGTATACAGGTAGATAGAGAAACAGACAGAGGTATAAACAGAGAAGAAATGATCTTGAAAAAACCTGGCATTATTATCTATTTTTTTTGTGTATGAATATACCATTTTTAATGGCTGCTTGCACAATTCGTGTCAGAATGTATTGCATACCGCTATACTAAACTTATTTATAAAATGTTGTTTATTCTTATTAAAATACACAAATTGCATGACGTTTTCAAGGTAAGAACATGCTAAAAGGTCACAAACAGTTACGAGCTATTTAAACAACGGCATTGGAGGGGTAACAGCTTTAATAGACAGGACAAAACTTAAAGTGTAAATACATTATTACTTTTACACAAACAAATATGACACTATTCTCAGATAACAAGAAAAGTGTACAGATGTTCAGGATTGAAATAAGGGTGATTTAAAACCCATTAACTGACAAAGAGACTAATTGACGAGAACTAGTGTTATTTTTCTAGCTATATACATCCGACATGTCGAAGTTTCACATTTGTTGCCACCATAGAAAGGATTGATTGGTGTGGCGTGTGTCGTAATTGTATACATAGCATTGTGCTATCTAACCAGAAACATGGTTTATAGGTTGACATGTGGCGTTGGTCATTCATCATCACAATGTTCGTCACCGTTGAGGATAATCTACCTCTGTATACCTACAGCCATTAACTTGCTCTATGTACTTTAATTCTTCTCTTCAGTGAAAATTTGATAGGAAGGAAAACAAATTTATCATGCAGACTTTACTTTATATAATTATTTACTATTAAGTAGTTTAAATAAATAATCTATGTATTATATAACTGTGAAGTTGTGAATACACTTAAATAATTCTACTACTCATACCAAACAACATTGATATTACTGTTTATATCCGAATTCAAGAGAAGTCATTACTCTTTCATAAACAGACCTCATATGCACATCAAATTCATAGTTCCTTAAAAGATGCAGTATAATAACGTTTAGGTTGTAATTGAAATTTCTTATATAAGATATCATATGGTTACCTCATATTTAACGACCTATCGCAAAGTTAATGCAAACACAACTTGTGTTCATACAACGAAATGTTGAACTGTCCTAGGTCAACGGGTGTGATAAATGATTGATCGATACATTCCTCCTTCTAATCAATATGGCTTTCCTTTGATATCCTGTCCTGATAATGCGGTTGTGTAAAGGCATGCAATTTGTTTGTTGCAAGGGAGGTAATACAAAAACAAGGCATTGTTAGTAATATGGGACAAAACCATTGTTCAGGTTTGTTTTTCCCATAATGTACTGGAATGTCTAGTCTTTGTGATACGTTTTTGAAAAGCAATGACGGTTTAATACATGAGTATTGGGTCAAAAGGAACGCACATTACATGTAATACACGCATTGCATCAAATTGGATCAAGCTACTTTGTTGAAGAGATGTGTTAAGTCGAATTTTAAATCAAAAATTTAAAAAGTAAATCGAAAAGTAAAACAACAAAAAATGTACAGAAATGGGAGATATTTTGAGAATGGGCATTATGAATCACGGACAGTTTATATTTTTTGTCAACTTTACATCATCATTCCAATATCAAAACAAACACAAAACAGGTAGTAAAAACCTTATTTAATTCTTTATAAAGTATTAAAGAAAGTCTGGTGAGCACTTGTCGCAATTCTTAAGTGCATAAACGCACACATGATATGATAAGTGAATATATGGAAAGTATGTGGCTACGTGGAGATCTTGGTTTTGTCTGAAAAACAAGTTAAAGCGGCAGTGATGCATGCAGGCTTTCTGCCTTAATCATAGGTTGAAATGATAAATGAAATGTTGTTTGTGAGTAAGAGCGAGGGGCGGGTTCTTAGGGACAGGTGTAGATGGTGTTATATGATATGGGTCTCACCAGGCACGCGTACATCAACACTAAAACGAGGCTTGTTGATACACACGTAGGTATAGTTTTACTATATCACGGTATCATATTTTAGTCTCCAATCTTGTCATATTAAATCCGATCATTAATAAGAAGGAAAATGATATTGTTTAGTAAAATTGAATGTGAATTCAGTTACAATAATAAATAAATTTATAGCACCCTGGTTTTTGAAAACGAGGTCAATGACACATACCTAAGATGAATTAAAATTGGAATACTATGTTGAGGCGCAGCAATACATATAAATACTGGTTTAGTATTGATTGTTCTTGACGATTTTATCTTAAATAAATGAAGTATTCAGTAAAAATGATAAAAACAAATGTGTTATAATTTTTGTGGACTGGATGGAATAAACTACATAATAAAATCATTTTGGATTTAAATTGTGTATTAGGTTTTCATATTGATTGAAAAACATTTTATTTAATAATTTTAAAAACGTCTTATAAATTATAATAACAAATAAACAGCAATGAGTTATGTCCCTTATTTTATCAAACAATTTTAATTTCATATAAGTGTATATATAACTTTTTCAATTGTAATGAAAGTAAATAGACGTATTATATAAATCTCGTACACACTGAATAACAATTACTATCCACGCAAATAATTAATTTTGGTGGGAAAACAAAATAAATACCAAGAAATTTAAAAAGTCGTCTATATTTTAGATTTTTTTTATTCTAAAACTTATTTATCAACAAAAGGATCTTGTTATCTTTTCTATAGTACACTTGTATTGACACATTCGTTATGACTGCAACAGTTCAAACATATTCATTGATTCTGAAGTAACACATATTTCTGACATATGTATATACAGTATATAAATGTATATAATCTATTACAAAGGGCCCAATTGGTATTTTTAAGTCAACTTTTTGATATTATTCAATAGTTTTCTGTTTAAACACATGTATATCAAATAATATAGTACATATAGAAAAAACAATCGATACACCTAACAAAATATAGTACAGTGGTATACACATAAGCATTGCAAATACTTATAAAATACTTATATACTTATACAATAATCATAAAATTTATATAAATATTCATAAAATATTTATAAAATATATAAAAGATATTCTTCAATTATCAAATTTATAACGACAGATAATTATCGATTATTTTTTTTTTAAACTAATAAAATACTTAAACACAATAATTATAAAATTTATAAAATATTGAAAAAATTCTTAAAATTTACAAAATAAAAGGTTTCCTTCAATTATGAAATCCCTCACACGTACATAACAACAAAAAGTGACCATATCCTTTCATTAATAATCAGCACACAGATTTATCGAGCCATTATTTTCTCATAATAAAATAAACCCATTTTTTCAACAAAACAAAAATATAAAAAAAATCCATTTAACACCAGAAGGTAACTGTTTGCTTGAAGATAAACACTCGTGTTTTTAATCAAAGATCTGCAGCTAAACAAATAAAAAAACGAATAATAGACATATAGCAAAAATCAATAAATTTTCAGAGCAGCGCCATAAAAACTACAATTTTATCAGTTTATAAATGATCTTTTGAATATGGCGTCTTCTCCTTTTTCGAGATCCATTCTCATTTGGCTTACAGATATCTTGAATATTATTTGGCATTTATCGGTGAATCACGGGAAACACTATAGAGTGATTAAGCTTACTGGCCGGGTTGTCAAGTATAAAGAAATAAATGTAGAAACTTGACATCGCTTGCACGACTCCAACTAATCCTCTCAGTTACGCAGTTTTACAGGTGGTTTAAACGTAGAGTTAAACTTATTTGAACTTAAAAGTTCTATTATATAGCAAAAATATTGTTTGGGTTTACAATTAGGACTCTAAATTGACCCGATAAGTAGGACACGTGGAATGAGACCAGATGAACTGATTCAGAGCGCGCGAGATCAACTGGTGGGTATCCACCGTGTCGTTATAAGCACAATAAAGTAATATTGGGGATAAGAAGATTCCGGAACAGAATTAAATTAATGTTTGGGCGTCGAACAGTGGGGAAATATATTGTTAACGATTTTAGGAGACTCATTCTACTTTACATGCTTTAGACCGAGCAGAGCCCCAGATACCAGGGGCGGGAGCTCGTCCAAATAGTGGACACAGTGGAGACTATACCATAGCATTATCAAGTATATATTTGATAAATTTTTCCGGATAAATTTGATGGGTCTTTTTTTTGCATTAATATATCGCAATTGAAAAATGATTTATAGTTAGAATTAAGCAAATAAATTTAACACAACAAGATAAATGAATATAATAATCTTTAACATTCGATTAAGACTAAATTCCACTTGTAATGAAACTGAGTAAATATAGTTTGATATAGTTAACATACAATCCTGTGTCTACGACTGAATAAAACCGACGAGTACACAGTTCATTGGTAGAATAATGACAAAGCTGCTTTTATGAAGGGGAAACAGGTCTTATCGACTAATCTGATGCGTACATTGTTCATTGAGAAATTGAAGACAAAGCTTTGTTTATGATATAAAGAAGCTCGCCATACCGGCTAACACAAGGTGTCAAACAGTTAACGCCGGAGTTCTGAATCATAAACAGTATTCATTGCACGGCATTATTTATTTCGTTTTCAAAAACATCTTGCCAAGTTTATCTCGCCATGCCTGACTAATTTATATAATTGTGCTATTAGAAACATCGGCTTTCGAAATCAGAACCTCCTAACTGTGAAGATACGTTATAGACCCCACTCGTCCGTACCTGACGGTTTTCATTCAGCCATCTGTCAAGTCAAATGCCGGGACACTGGCGCGCGCGGCGCACGCGAGGGAAACAAACGTGTCGCCATTATTGGCCTTCTGCGCGCGAGTCACAGCGTGATCGATGAACATAGACATGAATTACTTTACACATGTGATGAGTACAGAACGAAATCGTCTCACCTTTACTCTAACCAAACAGCTTTTTATTCGGATAATGGAAACCATAAGGTTGGAGTAATGTGGCCAAATTACTCTAAATTGAGGTAAATTTGTATTTCGCCAGTCAAACGTACCAATTGTTTACTGCTTCTTGGTGTGTGCAGTCACGCGCTACATAATATTGATGTAGACTAGGACGCCCGTTGAACGGGTCATAAAGACTTGTCTATAAATTTGTTCTTTTACCTTCTTAAATATTGAGTCCGCTCATGTAATCACCCATATATCAACGGCGTGTGTCATACAGCTTTCACATTCCATCAATGACCCAAGCAACATATTTTCTGACTGGAAAACATTGTCATTGCCAACAGAAATAGCATGCTTGGTGTTCATATAGGAGGCACGGTAGTCTAGTGGTAGGACGCCGGGCTCTTGACCGAAGGGTTGCGGGTTCGAGTCACGGCACGGCACTGTATTCTATCTTTGAGCAAGATACTTTACTTCGCTTGTTCCAGTCTACTCAGCTGTAAATGAGTACGTGGTTGGGCAGTGCTAGAATTCTAGAATGCTAGCTGTGAGCGCCAAGATGGCAGCACCGGCTGGTATGCTCTCCAAGGGCCCTATAACCACGGATAATAATTTGTGAACCGCTTTGAGACGACTACGAACTAGGTTGTGATAAAGCGGTATATAAGAGCCTCGAATTATAATTGTTATTATTAATTATTCATATTGTTTCTTCCTTGCAGGTTCTAAATCAAGGGCCAAACATAAAATATTTTGTGTTTCTGGTAACCTTTCCTACACGAAGATTTTGTGCTTACCCTAAACGTTTTAAAACTATTTTCAAAGAAGCACTGTTAAGGCCAAGGTCACTCTATAAACCCAATATATATATATATATTAAATAAGATTTGTTGCCTACATCCAAGAAACACACTCATTTTTATTTGGCCTAGTCTTGATATTTTGATTTTACACTGATATGACGAACTCTTTATAAATTGATGATGTGTAAATAAATGTATATCAAATATGGATGTACATTTGCTTTAGAGAGTGTATGAGTGTGATTTATTTTATTTACATTAGGCTATGGTACATAATTATTTATAGCGTACGTAATGATGCGAATAGCTTTCTGTTTTTGTATGCTTATCAACAGCATCTGGTTTACTAGAAACTTCAGCTATCATTGTGAGTAAGTCAGTCAACTTTTTTAGGAATAAATTGTATTAAATTGCACCGTCAGCATGTATTGTTTAGGGATTCCCCAGTCTACCTGAGCAATATTTTGCGATTGATCAAATTCCAAGTTCGTATGCAACATTTTGTATGTGTTTGAATGTATACGCCAGGAGTCATTCCGGAGGGGTTTTAAGTAGATATAGCAATTAGGTTTTATCTGTTACAGTTAAACAAAAATAATTTACATGAAGAATTACAAGATTAGTGAAATTTAAAGAATGCCCGTGCCACTGTCAAAAACTGTAATAAGGTGTGGGGATTTTTTTATTTCGGCATGACCATATCTTTGATAAATCATTTCTGAAAAAAAAAATACCTTGCGCGACTTCATGAAAAACAAAAAAGAAATAAGGATGGTATAAAAAATATATATATAACTTATCACAATATTCTGAATTAAAACGTCAGCAGGGCGCTAGACTGGGATTCGAACCTTTGACTTCATATTGTTATAATTATAATATCGCTATAGCCGCGGTAGCTAAGTGGTGAAGGCGTCTGACATTCTGCTACCACTAACCCTCCATCACTGGGTCGCGTCCTTTAATGAACACAAAACAACCAAACCAAACCGCTATAATTACCGACTGAGCTACCTGATCAACAGAAGTGTCCTTACCAGACTGTGCTACACAGATATCTAAAACGAAATTAAGAGGTAGTTGTTGTATATACGAATAAAACACAATGCAGTGGGGCAGTGATTTTTTAAGATTGGAAAATGTTCTCGTTTACATGGCATTTCATCATTTCTATATTAAGAGTCCTGCAGTGTCACTTTAAGATGATGGATGTCTTAAAACTGTTCAGATTTTGGGGGTTTTAGGTCGGGTTTTTTCATTCGCCGCCGTTTATAAATGATCAAAATACGTTATCTGAAAATAAAGACAATTCTAATATTTTGATCGCGCCAAAGGATTGTGTAAATTATTCTTCCAAACCGGAAATCAATCGTTGTCATGTATTACTCGCCTTTTGTGTCAATATGTAATGTTTTTCTTGTTCAATTTTAATAATCATAATAATAATTCGAGGTTCTTATTTACTGTTTTATCACAACCTAGTTCGTAGGCCGTCTCAAAGCGGTTCACAAATTATTATCCGTTGTTATAGGGCATTTGCAACCAGCAAATATCTTGCTCAACTCCCTGGGGGCATACAGCCGGTGCTGCCATCTCGGCGCTCACAAATAGCATTCAACAATTCTAGCACTGCCCAACCAAGTACTCATTTACAGCTGAGTAGACTGGAACAAGCGGAATAAAGTATCTTGCTCAAAGATACAACACAGTCCCGTGCCGTGACTCGAACCCGCCACCCTTCGGTAACGAGCCTGTCGTCCTACCACTAGACTACCGTGCCATAAATTATCGTTAAACATGGTAACTATGTGGTGATTATATTTAGAACTGGGGTCAAAATGGTTTCTTTTCTATGACGTCTCATGGATGTTACATTGCAGGGCTTTACGCCTCTGTTTTCTCGCGAGAGGTCTTGGTTTCTTACGTTTTGTTTTGAATCCCGTTCGTTCATGGTATTACTTCGTCCTGTCGACGTTCATCCCATGGTGTCCTTGTTTGTCACCGCATTGACGTGTTTTCTCCTTTTCAACCAGTTAGAATGGTCGGCAATTTGTCTGCGAAAATCTGGCTCTATTCTCACTAAAATACAACACAGTCAATTTACTAGCCTTACTTTAAGGAGTGCATTGCATCTATAATGAGACAGCCGAGAAGAGAAGAAATATTCTATTCAAAATATCGTTATTTCCTTTTCATTCGTACATAAACTTCAAAATCAGTATTACAATTGTACTTGTTTCCCGCCATTATCCAATTCACGCTTTACTCCTGGTAATTCTTGATAAAAGGTCGAAAACTTACTCATTATCCAGAACGTATCGGTAAAAGTGAAACATTCAAAGAAATACCGCTATCACACATTAAATGTATGAAGTTTCTTGACGGCTTAGGCTAAGGGTTACACTTATGCAACGACTCTGTCTACAGATTAACGCAACGATGTGTTCACCCGATCATAAGCTAACTTCATGTACCAGTATTTATGTCTTAAATTGAATTAAACACACAATTCAAGATGATAGGTCTATTAGAAGTTAATTGGTAACATAAAGTAGCAACAGGACCTTCGAGTTGGTATATATGAAAGGTTTTTGAGAAATGCCGCTTCTGCGTTGAAGAATCGAGATCATTCGCGGATTACGTTTGAACAGCGTCATTCTATCTTTGACGAATAAGGATTATTGACACATTAGGGAGATGTCTTGGCATTAAGACTTCCTTAATCGTGATACCTTAGATAGGATAACACATTAATGTGGTCTACTAGCGCAGCTTTGAAGGTTGAGTCGCACCGCTACTACCGAACGCGCACCACATTAACTCATTCACCCCTGAAATTTCATAATGAATTATTCCAACCTTTTAGTTGGAAGAGTTCAAATGTGTCTTCAGGTGTGAATGAGTTCAGAATCTTTCTTTATATAACAGAACGCAATAAGCGTGTACCGGTACATCTAAGACGTTTACGAAGCGGTGATATAACAACGGCTATCTCGATAATTGTCTCGTTACTGTGTGTAATAAAACTCTCCCTGTATCTATATTTGCGATGTTACGTCGAAACGATGAGCGGGAAACATCGATATTACAATTGATAGATCGAGAATAAAGGCATACTAAGAGATTATTTGAGACAATCTGCCGTCCTTAAATGACCATAGCTGTTGAGATAGGACGTTAAACAATACTAAACCGAACCAAACCAAAATGAGACAATCTTGTTTTACTTCTTGTCCTGTTGGTAAGTGGTTTAAAGATTTAAGAAACGGGAATTATCACAGAGGGATATTTACATTTTGGATTCTTAAAGAGAGAAATAGAAAAAAACCGGTATACCCGCTGAATTAACGATAGAAGAAATGACAAAGTTAGTCACTTCTTGTATACGAAGGTCTTCATAAATCGCTAAAACTGATATTCATAACTTGACAAAGGTCCTTTAAATCATATATTTTTTATTTCAATAATCAGGAAATACGTCATTCTGAAGATTTTAGAAAACAAAAGTTTTTTTTATTATTATTTCGGAGCAGTCATGATATATCGTCGGTAAGGCGAACATTCTGAACCACTGTGACGTCATTATTTGTGAGTTTTTTTTCTATATATTGACATGTTATCAAATGTAAATGTCATTATACGTTTTAAATTCAAATTGAAGTGTACTTTGAATTTTATTCCGATAAAAAGGTGACCATCTGTGCAAGCCGATGATACCATAATGATCCAACGCAAATGATGAAGCAGACAAAAGCAAGCTTTTGAACAATTTGTCTCTAGCGTCAATAATGTATGTTTAAGTTAAACTTCATCACTTATTGCAATGTCCATCACTAACTGAATTCAGAAAAAACATATTTGTATAAGTACTTTTATAAAAAAAAAATTTTTTTTTTATTAACCTCGAGTCAACTGACTCATGGGTATAGTACATATATTACAAGATAAGTAAAACATGTTATGCAATACAATACAGAATAACATATGGACATATGTTAAGAGGAGAGTGACTCTTTACGTACACTTGTTGCCAAATGTAAATATTTTCCAAGATTAAAAAGTTCCTTTACATTATTGGTATTTAATAGTTGAGTTAGCTTAAACACACTCGGACTTAAACGATAATATTTCTTTATGTACTTTAACATTAGATTTTCATAAAATGGACATTTGAGAATAAAATGAAACTCATCTTCAATGTCGCCTAAATTACATCTAGTACACAGTCGATTATGACGGTTTATATTATTCCGCCTCCCGACCTCAATATTTAAACTGTAAGAAGACAGTCTATAGCGAGTAATTTGACGCTTAAATTTTGATTGGATTGGCTTACGCAAATAAAACTGTAAGTCGACATTGTCTATCAGATATTAATATAAATACCCCTTTGAAGAATTTGAAATATTTGTTAACATACTTATATTATATATTATACCTTACACTTATAAGTTTAACGATCTGATGAATTCCAAAAATGTACGTACCTCGAAAAAAACTATGAAAATTTACATTTTAAGCATAATCCTTAATAATATGTGTCCTCCGTCATATGAATAATTATTTGAATAATATTGATTAGATTGTGCTTGTGAGACTTACCTTATGAACAACTGTATCGTAAAATATCTTGTTAATATGTTTCTCTATACTTTGTATTATAAAGAGAATAAACTGAAATGAATTGAAATTGAAGCATGATTGATCAGCTTGAAACAAACTCAATCTCGTGTTACTGACGACCGTGTGTTTTAAACCAATCAAAAAGGAAATAGCGTCAACATCGAAGAATCAATATTATAATATATTTTATTGATCAAAACGATTCCCTGCTTTTGTCGTAGATATTTAAGTTTTAAACAAAGCTCAAGGCTTAAATATCACAAACGTTTCTAATCTTAGGGACATTCCTAAACTTGCGCTTTTCCATAAGAACCCGTTGTTGGAGAACAGGTGAATACTAGATGTAGGAAAGTTTTCTTCAGCAAACTAACGTTCCTGAAAACTGGAACCAGGTGGCATTTTACATAAGTAAGATTAAATGTAACACCATTAAAATATCTATTCAATGAAAGAGTGACTCGATTGAATTTCTCTGTTTCCATCAGTATATGTTTCCGATTTCTTTGACGGTAAATGCTGAGAGAGTCATATACATTAGTACATTCGACGAAACTGAATTATGACATAAGTAAAGTACGTATTGTGATGCATGAATAAGATACAAAACACCATTGTATCCAAAGTCAAACAAAGGTCAAGACACCTGCCCTGTAATCTGTAAAAAGAGCAGAAAACACTAATGTCCAACGGATTTACAAATTGTCAAGACTTTCAAAGAGGTCGGGGCCCTTTGAATTCATTTTCACCTCGGCCGAAGCAATATCTCGTGGATTAGGACACTTTGGAATATCTCGATATTGCAGTGAGAATAGCAAAGTTACACGGGGCAAAAGGGGGACAACAATGGCCCCGACTAGAATGTGTTCATAAGAGAAGTTCCCAGTGTCCAACCCCTTGTCGGCCAAACTACTTGTGTGGTAACGTTACAACCGGGGGCGGGGGTCGGACTATAGCGCTGACCATCGTCGATTGTCCGTGTAATTCTATCGCGTGCCCTAGAGGTGTGTCCAGTGCCTGGACAGTACAACGGGTAACGGTAGAAATGACAATGTCCTATTCACGATAGATACATACAGTGGTCACTACAATGGTCATCTCCCCAGGGTGGTCAGTCGCGATAAATATTCTCTCTTAATCTCAAAATAATGCCGCTCGTATGGGAGTATCGGTAAATCAACGAAATATATACATACCATCGTGATTGTATACGTCATAGACAAATGAACCGCACGCTTAGTACGCGATTCAATGGTTTTAAATTTAAAGTAATTCATAAAGCTATTGTAATACTGAAAAGTGTGATACAGAAGTAAACTGTATGTGGACAGCTTCCACAAGGATTGATAAATCTCGTGAAAACTTTAGAAAGTCATAATTTTGTTAATCTGTTAGATGAATAAACGTTCACCTTCGTTTTCACATCAATCCTTTTTAATTGTCATGTTAATTAGATTCGAGAAAGTCTTGTTATACTATTACAAGCAAATAAATTGAAAAAATAAAAAAAATGGACTTGACAAATTTCCGGGATAACCAGCTTCTCGGTTTCCTAAAATTCAATATCGAGAATCCATTTAATGATATCTTTATCATGAACATATGATATTGAACGTCATATTGATCTTTCCTTACATTAAACATGTGTTCATTAAAAAGTTGTCGATATTTTAGTTCCAAATCAAATGATTATTTTTGTTTTCAAAACTCCAAACAGCACCGAGAGTCACATATAACTATGTTATGTTCAAAACTTCGACTCTTCGCGTTAGGTGCAGCCGCTACGATCCTATCATGGTCTTGAAATAAAAGAATAAGTTCCTTTCGGGCGTATCCTTGCAAATTTATTGCTCTTTTGCGTCTGATAATGTGTGGATTATGATAGGTATATTGAATTATCAAAAGAAAGCAAGTTGGTGTGTAATGATAAGCCTGTCGGCCTATGTTTTTAAAAAGAACTTTCCAAAGTTAACTGTTTCTCCCAATTAATCAAAAGAGGCTGTTAATTTCAACATTTGATCCTTTCAAAACTGTCTCAGCTAGGAAGGGAGAAAAAAATCTCAAGAAATGCACGTGATTATCGTAGAAAAACAGTCTTGAGAGAAAAAAATTACCTTTCTGACACGTATTCTTAGCGGCTGAATGTACCAAAGCTAAATGAAGAAAGCGAAAAGGTCAAACAGTGTAGAGCGTTAATAGACACAACGATTGAATTCAGGGGACCATTACGTTGCAATTATCGCGTAATCAAAACAGTTACGGGGCTTTGAACAGTCGCCATTTGAGACATTTTCACGACTCCGGTCGAGTACCAGACTATTTTCCTCTTTGTAAATGTCCCTTGGAATCTTAATCTGAGCGACAAAATCACAACTCATTACAGGGAGAAGTACCTCTTAAGATAAGTTAAACGATGTCAAAAATGTGGCGAAAAATGCAAATGTCTACATAAAAATTACATCTTTTTGTTATGAAAAAAATAGGTAGACTTTGATTCTCGATCGGATGTGAATGTGTTTATGTCATGATTGGCACGTGAGCTCAGTCTCGTGCCAACCATTAAACAAGATATTCACTCATTCATCTACTAAATGTAATGTGTTCTAGGTGTATATTGCATGTCCATAAAGTCGTCAGTTTCAGGTAATGAACATGGACACATTATCTCATTTCCTTGACAGAAAATACATTTCAATTGAAATAAATATGCATAGTTATAAGTGTAATTATTAGCATGGCATGATCATGATGAAGGTTAATTTCTACCGGCGCACGAGTATTGTACATACTTGAAACATTAACACTACGTAAAATGTGTACTAAGTTACTGTTGAGTCATAATGATTATGTAGAACATCAATGTACAGCACTGTTGTGTTAACTCAAGTGCAGGACGTTTCGACTGTAATAAAAGTGCAAATGACACATTTAAGAGGCAATCAGAAAAATCGCCCGAGTTCAATCTATAAAAATACACCCGTTTATTTTGGTTTAAATCTGTATTTAAATGAACCCGCATATACAACAAATTTGTTGTAAAAAAAAAAAAAAAAAAAAGCACTTGCCGGCAATTTAAATATTTTGTGGAATTTACTCGTTTTTTAAATCCATAATTTTGAAGGTAGTTTGATTGTAAGCATGACACGAATAATTCATATTTTTATGTTTTGTGCAGTAAGAATTGCTGTTTAAAATGTTTGATTGTGTGCTCTATAAAGGAAGCAGGCCCTTAGCCCCACCTAACATGTACCGTTATTCGCGTGCACAGGTGCGCGTGCACACATTATTACATTAGATAAAATCAATCAATTGAAAATCCAGCTTCATAAACACATGTATTATCTTCACCTATTGAAGTGATAGGCTTCTTCTATGCATGCAGGGGACATGACAAATACCCATACAGGTGTCTAGAACTCGGAGAAAGGATCAGCAGGGTGAAAATCACCGTGAAGTGATCCGCGCTATAGTGTCGACATGCGCCTGGCCATCTGTTGCTTGGCGCATGCATCGCCTCCTCTAATGCACATCGCGTTCAAAAGTCAGTGACGGCGTTTACAGTGAAAAACGTTAATCAGTACAGACCTTACCGAATTCCTAATAAGGGAAAACTTTTCAAAGGTAAATAATATGTACAGTATTTAAACGAACAACATCGAAGGATTGGGTAGTTTATTGTTTATTAGATTGCATAGCGGACTCGCGAATGACCCTACAGTGAATAATTGACCTTAGTTGTACACGCCCTGTCCAGCTAGGGCCTTGTGTACGATCTCTCATTGTTTTCACGTCACCATTTTCATTTTCTTTTATTTAATACGTATTCCCTTATCAATAAACTCGTCAAAATATATTTGACACAAATGCTTTTTTATTTACTGCACACATGTATTTTATAAGACATTCAATGATAGACTAAACATTTTCTCATTCAACGAGTTTTCAAATACCCATCAGCTCAAACCTTTACCAAAAACAGGAGCAGCAGATCGATTCTAACGAGTTGTCGTATATACGGACAACCTTGAAGTGATCTTTGACCTTGAAAGGCTGTTGACCTTTGTCCTCCCCCATCTGTGAGTGTTCCCTAGTCGAGCGATGTTAACTTAAACAGACAATCAGGGGGCCTAGAGAGTTGAGGATGCATTCAGTCCCCAAAATACACCCAGTTATTGGGGACATCTGTCGGTTCATAGACGGTCGCGTCCCTTCACAGGCAGACTACCTAATTCACCCCTATAACGGTCCTTTTTCATTTATAATGTAAGAGTAAGCGAGTCACTGCAGTTCACGGGGTTAAAATAGGCATGCTGTGTCAAAATTCGCGTCGTAAGAGAATAGCATGTATTCTGTCTTTTCACCACTGTAGTGACTTCGGATTGAAGTTCAGGATCTATCGAAAAACAAATTCACGTTTTCGTGTTCCAACACAGATTTTATATTCAAGCTCAATTGATCTGTTAATAAAAAATGTTCAAATGCTATTTTTGAAATAATTCTCAAGGAACCTTTCAAGAGAAATGAACCAAATACTGTTTTCAGTATCTAGATGTTCATTTACGGTTGTGTCGCATGATTAAACTGAGTTACAAGAAAGTTAGTTTAAACACAGAACTCACACTTGATCTAGCATGGTTCTGAACGCTTTCAAATATGTACTAGATCATAGCAAAGGTAAAATTACACGACCAGAAACCAACATCGACCCTCTCGGAAAAAAACCATGAGTGTGGTGCTAGGGTGGGGTGTGTTTTACATATCAAAACTGTTTATTTAACGGGTTTTCACGTCTTCTGTTAAGATTAGTGGACCAGATACTCTGTGAAGTCTCTTTCCAGAACACGTCACCTTTCGTTGATATACGTCATTGACTTCTCGTAAGCCCCATTTTCCTATTTCTGGTAAACTTGTAGCTTGCATTTCTCTCTCCTGGCCCTATTGCGCACAGACGCTCTAGATCTGTGGTGTGTCGTTTACAGAAATTATGTAAATAATTCTATTCCAAACAAACGTCATTAGCTACAAACAAACTTTTCAAAAATAACACTCTTGAACGCAAACATGTTTAACCTGTACGACTTTAACCAAAAGGATTACATGTGTTTTTGTTTTGTCTTTGTGTTTTGTTTGTTTGTTTTTCTTCTATTTTTTCTTTTGATATTTTAAAATGTCTCATTCGAATATCATATGACAATACAAGCACCACGCCCTGGAAATATTAGAGATCTGTATTTGCGTATTTCCTATGATGATATTCTGAGTAAATCAGTAGTGGTGCAAGTAGGTCTCCTTGTTGAATGCCGATAATATTTCAGTAATAAAACTAGAAGTTAACGGTTACAATTCGAGTCTAGTCTAGATTTCGACCGATACTGGCGATAATTAAAATATCCCAATAGAAATTCTAATTAAAGGTCTTCATAAATCTTAATTCTATGACAATAGGATAATTCTGACGCACATCGGAGAGGTAGATCAAGGGAGATAAGATAATTCATTATCTTGTTATAAGTAACGTTAGTCTGGTGTAGATCCAAAGCTCTATCAGCTTATGGGGATAAATTCTAAATAAAGAAATTATCTTATTTTGGGGATGAATTAAGGTAAATTGTTTTTATGTATTTTGGTATTCATGGATTTAGATAAAATCTCAATAAACGCGTTCTTTTTATCAAAATTGTTAAATTATTTCACTGTAAAAATTCGAAGTAGTTATTTTTTCAGCAAGTAATCTCACCTGAAATACTGTTCGTGGCAGATAAGGCAATAATGATAATGACACTGGATTTACACCGTTATAATCAGGTTACTGTAAGCTCGGAAACATCCTCACGAAATTAAGTAATAACTGGAACACACGCGCCTATCTTTTCAAAAACTCTCGGTTAGCTTTTCCAGTACTATTTCAAATAAAAGATGTAATAACTAGATTTCATTTTTGAACACAAACATGCTTTGAGGTTATGATTCCGACAGTAAACACATGCGCCAGTGATTTATTTTTCTGGAGTATTTATCTATATTTATTTCAGATCATTTTATATCTTCGTGTTCAAACTAACAATTCCTCAGATTTGTTTTCAATACGAGTTAAGCCGAATCTATTACGACCGGAAATACTGAAGTGTTTATCTTTGCAATCATAAATACCTCAGATTAGGTGAAACTTACACCCGAGTCGTCAATTTCGTAATTGTCATTTTCACGCTAGTGCCCAGTAGTGTTAATTCTATATAAGTTGGCGGTCAACCTTTTGTCATTGCCAGGTTCGAAAGCAATCTCAATTTGTAGGCTATTGTTCATGTCTCGCCTAAAGTCAGTTAGAGGGTGGTTCTAATAGAATGTCTTTTAATTTTGTGTAATTTGATCAAGTGAAAAATATTTAAACCGTAAGTTTTTTTTTAAAATTAAACCTTGGAATTAAATTATTAAACAATTTGTTTGTTTTGTTCATTTCACAAGGCTAAGTATTTTAGTAGCATCTTTTTACACTTAATTATTTTTAAACAACTCAAACATTTCGTTTTTAGTATATCACGCATGTTTGTTAAATGTTTACAACCGCAAACAATACAGTGAAGACGACTCCTGTCTGCCCCTCGATAGAAAACTATTGTCAGTAAGGGCGTTCTATGTATGGCCGACAAAAATAATCGAAATATCCTTCCATACAATGCCAATACATCATCCGTGATGTTTCTCAAACGGTGTGACCTTGTTAAGCAAATACCGGAAACTAATGAATGCGTTTGTACTTTTCAAAAGACTTCCACTGAGCATTTTTTCTTCCTTTCTTTTTTATCCAGAAGACGACAGAACATTATCACCAAGTATCGTTATGAATGAAACTTTCTGATATTTCCAAAACAAAAACGTATTTCGAAGACAAATATACATGACTTGAACTCAATGTGACTATATAGCGGATCGGCTTTCTTGCATGCTCTTTACGAAGTAGAGTCAGAATTTTGGAAAATAACTTTCCACATTTTTGGGAAATGTAGTTTCCATGACTTATATTCAGTCCGGAGAATTTCTAAATGTATGTTTGTCACAGAATGTGTACCTATCGTTGACTCATCATGAATCAAACGGTAGCTGCTACATTGACAGTATTCAATTAAACATAGTATCAGTGTAACCAAAAGAAATGCTGACGCAACCTGTTGATGAGAAATGGGCGTTGTATCGCACTAAATGCCACTGATTTATAACTGGTTATTATACCGGCATGTGCTTCCCTGACGAAGTCAGTCCATATGGCGGCAACAGGACGAAACATCGTCAAGATTGGCTCACAAAACGTAGAGATTACGATAGCTGTTACAAGATCGTCGACATTTCGTATTAAACACGATATTGTGTTTCTTAAGTTCTATTTAACTAGAATCGATTTCAGAAATAAAAACATACCGACACATTGACGCATGCGCACTCGGGGAGATTTATTTGTCTTCGCGAAACTCGCCATCTGTCGCGTGGAGAGGAAAAGAGGGGGAAGGGGAGGAGGTATCTTTACAATATAATGCACTTAACTAATCAACATGTGCAATGGGTCCCAGGCCTAGGGTAAGCATGCTTTCGAGAGGCTTGCGACATTTAAAAAATATAATTTATCATAGAACGGTGTAAAGCCGTTTGAAGTGTGAAATCTCTGGGTTACACATTTTTATCGGACTTATTTATCAGCATACATTTGCCGATTATTGACAGATATATAAATCAAGACTAAAAGTTAAAACTGACCTTAACGTTCACTTAAGGATTCCCGGACCACTGCCAAAACTGTAACCATGCAGTGAAAACGGATATTCCCGGCTTGGCTTATAGCTTTGATAAAACAGTTCTTAAAAGATAACCATTCCTCACGGGACTTCTTTGATCGAAATTAAGGAGAGGTAACTCTATATTCGAAAAACCTGAGTGTAATGGAACGGTGCTCTTTAAACCAACAATGAAATATCTTTATTTTTTTATATATATTTTTATATATTTTTGAAGCACTTTATATATTTTTTAAAAATAAAATGATAATAACTTTATTGTTTGATCTTTACTCTGCAAGAAATGTATCCTTTTAACATCATTTCAGTAGCTTCGAGACAGTAAATTGACCGGCAGCGGAATACATTTTGAAGAAAATTAGTTTTTATTTCATTTTTTGCCAATAGGTGCCCACATTTGCAAACAATCTTTAAAATATAGCTTCTAAATTGGAATATGTGATCTGTTCAACAAAAGAGTCTAAAACCTGGTCGCGTGGCTGACAACCGTTTATATTTAGCCATGTGGGGATGAAAGCCACAAATCCATTTTTTATGAAATAAAATATCCGTATTTCTAAGGCAATGTGCTATCACGTTAGACAGCTTCAATTTGACATTTAACTATAACAGAGGGGGACAATGAAGGCACGCAAGGGGAGTAGTGTACAGAAATGCATAAAAGTAAGCTCTTTCATTGGATAGAATTGAACTGTTTTATTTGAAATATTTGTCAATATGACGAACTTTATTTTTTAAAAGCATGCTACCCGAGAGACGCCGAAATTAATGAAGTATGAATGATGGGACTATGGTTAAAGGTTGGGGACAATAACTTTAAACCCCGTCATGTGGAAATATGCCAGTGCAATCGTATTAATTCAATCCATAAAAACCTACGTTCGGAACACCTCCTTCTTTTATACTCAGTTAATAGTGTTAAGTGTTGAGACGACTTCGGAAGTCAATGTTCGATCGTGTGGAATGAACGGTCTTGCCATCAACTTATAAAGATGGGAACGGGTTTTTGATTACAAGCTCAAAACTATTCTTGGTCAGTTTTACCGCGTCCTTTCGTGATCTTTTCGGGGTATCTGTACTACGATTTGTAGTATATCAACTGAGAATCGGTTTACACCCAGACAGTACCTTATGATAAACGCCTTTATTTCATAGCCTACAAATATATGCCTGCAAAAAAATGTTAAACCAGTTCTCGATGCCTACGATTTTAGTGTTACCGGCCGCCCTGCAGAAAGAAATGTCACGATACAATTTGACTTCCGTCACAAGTCTTTAGCTAAATGCTTTCATTTATTTATTGCTTAAATATTTTTAATAGTCTTCCGATAGAAATCAGAAAAGATATTTCAAAGGACGAACATGTGATCATTTTTTAAACTTATTATTTATCATACCAATGGGTTCTGTTATGTCCTGTTGAGTAAATTGGTTTGGCATCGTGCATTTCATTTTTCGATTCTCGAATCTCTCGTGCGATATTATGGTAAAACATTATGGCTGGGATCGAGCTGGATTCGTACTGTACCTTAAGTCCCGAGTGTGTATCTGTAGCCTATTTCGAGGATAAATCATAGAACATCTGCCCATCCAGAAACCTCATACCGACATTTTAAAATTATCTGTGGTTAATGAGTATTTTAACTAGCTAAAATATTCTTTTCAAATTCCATACAGTCATATCTAAATTACATTTAAACTTGGATATATGTTCCTCAGTTCATTAGTCATCTCGCATACCGCCACCATTGGGCAAAGTCTTCGTTTTTTTTTTCTTTTCGCCGATTCCCTCTAACACCTACCTTGATATACAGCAAAACCCTTCTATACCGCGAGGATCATAAAACTAGAAAGAACACCGATTTTGTTCAAAATGGTGTCAGCAAGTTATCGTTGATTTCTGAGTCTACGCAGTATTTGTATGGTGCAATAATTGAAAATGATCTGATCATAAATGAAGGTGAATAAATCTTATAATCAAGGTTTGTCCCGTTAGATTAAAGAGTCTAAAAAAAGTGTTATGATACGGACTATTCCAGTAACCATCTTATAAATAGGCTAGCCTCAAAAAATACCAAGAACGTAATTCAAATGACAAATAAAAGTACTGGAGCAGTAACTGGGTTTCTGTATCTTCTTTTGCCAGAAATATGGCAAAAGCATGGGGGGGGTATTACAACGTTGTTTACGCTCTCTCCACAAATTGTAACGAAAAAAATATGCACATTTGTAAAAATTACAACGTTTAAGTCTGCAGGTAAATATTGGCTTCCATAAAGAAGTAAACGAAGGATATAGTCAGTGCTAACATCCGGTGTGTTTAATTTTTTAACTAGTTCTGGCATCGGATCAGTAAAATTTGTACCTTTGTACGGATCCATTTTGCAATCAGTGACGTAACGTTTGCACCTGTCGTCGACCTTCTAATGTCATTAGATTACATAAGGTACGCTATCTCAAATAAACCCGCCCCCTCTTCAGCCCGCACCTCATTTTTAAACAGCGTCATTCTTTACGCGCGGGCGAGTACAGTTGCGGTTAGATGGCACGAATCGCTAGCTACCCAATTAGTTCCGGCACGTGGCCACGCGCTCTTCAACTAGCAGTACCTTTAGGAAATTCTTCAAAGGTTAAAAGTTAAAATATTACTTTTCATTAAAAAAAATGTACAAATATTTTCTATGTTTAAGTTTCTAATGGGCAACGATTGAGACGTCAATTATCGCCCAGTGGACTTTTCTGTTTCAGAAACATCAAATGGACTTTGACAAGGTAATATGTAAGTTAGATTTACGATACCCCAGTACAGAAATAGTTAATAGTGATACGTTCAGCTTGGGAGTACAAATTCAAAAGATTGCTTCGTTATCGAGGACGAATCCTAGGAATCAAATCTCAAGATAGGAAGGCAAACACTTGCGATTTGAAAGTCTTCAGCAATTTTGCGATTTGAATGATTTGTGAGACGAAACTGAAGTGAAATCTCTCGTTTTAATAATTGAACTTGATAGCCTAGCCAATCACAATACTTAATCTTTATCCAAAAGAATGTTTCGTGGAATACTGTAGTTTTAAAATTAAGCTATATTTTCTTGGTACCTTTTTTGATCCATTATAAAAAAGGCTTCTTGTGAAACGACACTGACATTTACGTATTCGCATTTAAAATTGTTATTCATCTAAAAAAAATCTAAAATAAATCAAACATTTAGTTTCAAAACAGAACATGAAAGAAGTACTCTGTTTATAATGTTTCTAAAAGGAATAAATCCGATATCAACGCTTTCATACCCTTTATGTTTTTTTATTTTGTAAATTGACAACATTTTTTTCCTCATGCATAAACGAAGAAAAGCGAAAAATATAACGGTTTAAATTTGAAATATACAGTTATTATGGTATGAAAATAGATTTTTTTTTAAAATCCGAAAGAAAGACAAGATTCGAAACGGAATTTTATATCGAAATGCAAGGTGACAACAGAACAAAACGGAGGATGTCATAACGTGTCATCATGTGTGCGTTCCCAATCTCGTCAAAACGTTTTGGTGACCGAGGAATTCGAAACGGATACGACAAAATGATGATTACAAATGTTTGGTTAAAGAGCGAATAATAGCTAGTCGGGATTACATCTTTGGCACTTGGTATTGTTGATAATGTCCCTTGAATATTTTGTAATTATTCGGTGTCAAATTCATTGGTATAATGAGACCTTGCTTTCGGACAGTATAATCTGACTGACCCCTAACAGTACTCCGGACAATAGCCAATGATGTATGGGTCAGTTCGGGGTGTTCGGCCATTGTCCGCGTTACTTATCGTTTCTAGTTTTGTCAAGCTTCGCATTGAAGTGTCTATTATTGAAGAATTATTAAAAGGTTGTGACGCATCGTTCAATTATCGTTGTTTATCTGCGAGGGGTAAAATGTAGGTAGCAATTGTATTAATAGATCGGTGGTGACGAATCGTCCACTATATAATTGGGTTATCAGAAGACAAGAGAAAAGTCGCTAGAGACTCGGTCCGAGTAAGCGTGGCACGACTCGACCATTTGACACTAAGTGAGAGAAAGTGATCCTTGCTTGTTCACGGCCAAGGCTCATTAGCCACCGGAGTACGACAAGGGGACGCACTGTGTCCTTTTCTCTCGTTGTCACCTCAGCGTAGACAGGAGACGCGAGCAGGTCGCGATACGCACAGTTAGATTTATCTAATAAAGGTTTTCAAAAATGTTATTCAAATCGTTATATTTAGTAACTTTCATTCGCGAATTTCAATAGTCTTGATAACGAAATTATATCATTTTGAGGAAAACCTACACAATAAGTACGAAAAAGGAACTTTGTTACCTTATGATTTTTCTCAGAATTATGCGGAAGCTGACAAATCATGGAGCAAAATGAACGAGACGTGAAATTGAATGACCGTATCAACAGAATATATCCCTTGAATCTCGAATCAGTCTAATTAATGGCCTCTGCGTATATTGATTTCGGGTAAGATCATTATTATATACCTAAATAGTATCTGACCGATCACACAATTTATATATCCTGATATTATCTCCCCTGGTGACAACAGACAAAAGACGTTTGATTTGTTTACAAGAAGTGTCATACCTAATCACACCTGTCACATGACAAAATACCAAGAGGAGACAACTCAAATGAAAAGTGATTAATTAATATTTTAATGGAAGGGCTGCAAGTTGATTTATGTATATCTACTGTACAAAATAAGGGGAAATAACCAAAGATATATCACCCCCTTTTTCGCGGGAGTCGGACACGTGCTGATTTAAGCATATATCGAGAATCAATTTCAAACCAGACAGATTGAAATCAGATACATATAGACACATTTGAAATAGACCTCGTTAGTTGTGACAGTTTCGCTTTCGGAAACATCGGGCATAACTTTTAAATTAATGCCGGGAGACGTTTTCAATCTGCATTGGAATCAGTCAGTGTTCGAAGGCCTCAGTTCCGATGTTGTCGTGTACGAAAGAACGAGGTTTCGGTGAATCGATGTAAAAGATAATGAGATTCTTCTGTATCGGATTCCGGAATATCAAGATTCCGTTATATCGGATTCCGAATTATTGAAGTTCCGTAGTATCGGAATCCGGATTAGAGAGGTTCCCTTTATATCTAATTCCGAAATTAAATGATTTTTAAATTCATGAAACCTTACTGTATGTTGATTTGTTTCCGTCTTTCTTTCCAATTTTTCCTCGTGAAACTTAATTTCACATTCAAACAAACACTTAATTGTACGCGAACTCACCAATAAACAGATTATGAACCCGTGGTGTCTACCAGCTCAAGAGGATTCAAACACTGTCAAACGCTCCTGGCTTTTTTGACGTAAATTCTAATTGAAAATTCTTTCACGACTGTTTAGTTTATTAGTTTATGCTGTTAAATCTTGCATTACACCCCTATATTAGAGCTTGAAGGGTACATGTATCGGTCCTGCTAATAAAAAAAAATGGGACAGGACGGGTAATGGGTGAAGGTAGGGGGATATATTTCCGGAGATGTCAAAATATTGGCACCTCTTCAACAATCTCATTTTCTTCGCCCTGCTGACCTTAGCTGGATTTGTATACCAGGGGTATATAAATCTGCCGTTGAACTGACCCTCGCGTTATAAATCTGCCCCTTCAAATGGAGTTGTTGCCACTACCGAATATAAATCTGCTCGGAAGATGGTCATGTGTGACATCTATGACAATTCAGTCACGTCATGTCCCTATATTAATTCTCGTCGCTTCGGCGCATGCGTATAACAAATAAAATACCGTCCTAGTTCTTTTTACTCGATTGAACTTCAAAACAGAGCTAGAGGTGGTTGTATTTTATTATACATGTATAATAGTGTTTATATTTTAATAATATGTCGTTTAGGTTTTAAGGAAAACTGTCTGTAGTCTGTATGTTACTTGCACGCGTAGTGTGATCTGTCATAATTGGTGACACATTGTAATCGTTAAGCCAAAAAAGGACATTGATTCGATGTCATTGATTGGTTAAAAAAAAATCAATATAAAAAATACGAACAGTTTATCGTTTTTATAAAAAATGTCCAGAGGAGCGAAGTTAGACTGAGTACACAATCGAAAGTGTCTGGACTGGCGAGGTTCTACTGTACACACAAACCAAAGTGTCCGGACTAACAAGTTTCTACTGTACACATAAACCAAAGTATCCAGACTAACAAGGTTTTACTGTACACACAAACTAAAGTGTCCGGACTAACAAGGTTCTACTGTGTACACAAACCAAAGTATCCAGACTTACAAGGTTCTACTGCACACACAAACCAAAGTGTCCAGACTAACAATGTTCTACTGTACACACAAACCAAAGTGTCCAGACTAACAAGGTTCTACTGTACACACAAACCAAACTGTCTTAACTAACAAGGTTCTACTGTACACATAAACCAAAGTGTCCAGACTCACAAGGTTCTACTTTACATACACACCAAAGTGTCCAGACTAACAAGGTTCTACTGTACATACAAACAAAAATATCCAAACTAACAAGGTTTTACTGTACACACAAACTAAAGTGTCCGGACTAACAAGGTTCTACTGTGTACACAAACCAAAGTATCCAGACTAACAAGGTTCTACTGTACACATAAACCAAAGTGTCCAGACTCACAAGGTTCTACTTTACATACACACCAAAGTGTCCAGACTAACAAGGTTCTACTGTACATACAAACAAAAATATCCAAACTAACAAGGTTTTACTGTACACACAAACTAAAGTGTCCGGACTAACAAGGTTCTACTGTGTACACAAACCAAAGTATCCAGACTAACAAGGTTCTACTGTACACACAAACCAAACTGTCCAGACTTACAAGGTTCCACTACATACAAACCAAAGTGTCTAGACTAACAAGGTCCTACTGTACACACAAACCAAAGTGTCCAGAATAACAAGGTTCTACTGTAAACACAAACCAAACCAAAGTGTCCGGACTAACAAGGTTCTACTGTACACACAAACCAATGTGTCAAGACTAACAAGGACCTACTGTACACGCAAACCAAAGTGTTCAGACTAACAAGGTTCTACTGCACACACAAACCAAACTGTCCAGACATACAAGGTTCTACTGTACATACAAACCAAAGTGTCCAGACTAATATGGTTCTACTGTACACACAAACCAAAGTGTCCAGAATAACAAGGTTCTGCTGTACACGCAAACCAAAGTGTCCGGACTAACAAGGTTCTACTGTACACACAAACCAAAGTATCCGGACTAACAAGGTTCTACTGTACACACAAACCAATGTGTCCAGACTAACAAGGTTCTACTGTACACACAAACCAAAGTGTCCAGACTAACAAGGTTCTACTTCACATAAGTCATAGTGTCCAGGTTAGCAATGTCCAATTGGCAACACAAAGAAAATGTCCGGACTAACAAGGTTCTACTTTAGACGGAAACCACGGTGTCCAGGCTTACTATGTTCCACTGACGCTAACAAAAATATACGCCCCTATCCCCTCTCAGTGGCCCTCAATCCGGCTATATACTCTACAGGGAACATTTCATTGTTGGTAACTGAAATAAAATGAAATCAGCTATAAAAACGGACAGAAGTTAAAGCGGATGTATCAATCTTTCTTCTAGTATCAGGTGTACAAAATTTCTATGTCATATCTTTAAATATTTTGATATCCATCGAAAATTGGCTAGTGTTTCTTACAGTGCACCAGATAAAGAGAATCTACATGCACATTTTATGATCGAGAGATGCTGCTGCAAGAAAAAAAACCTATTATCACACCTTTTGGCTTCAAAACATTTCTGATCTCATCTATATGAAATAATTGTTGCGGGAAACATTCATTTTCAAAAGCAAAGAAACATTGGGATGATAAGTTGATGTATTTTGATAGCGCTTATCTGATAGTTGTAATAGATAAGACTAAATTAGGCCTCCCTGTCTTACACCACATGTATTGCCTATACTATACCATTACCGGCATAAATAATGCTACAACCTTTCTTCTGAAATTCTCTGTGTTATTTATCTTATAGTAGATTAAAATCTTAGCTTGATTAAAATCTTGGACAGGATAGAATTTTCGTATATCTTCAAACTTGATCAGATAAAATATGAATATGTACACTTTCTAAAGTTATTTTTTTAGATTTTCGTACAGATTAATTTTGGAACTCTTTTGTGGCCTGGGTCCCTTACTCCCCTAATGTGGCTGGCGGTATCTCGTGTTCTGGTTTTGAAATGACATATTAAGATTTGAAAAACACATTTAATGACCGTAGCATTGTGTTCGTTGATAAGAAGGATGTCACTTTAATAATTCGAGTGTCTTTGGGCGGAAATCGGTGCCCTGTTACATTGAATAAGACAGAATTTAAGGCTTGCATGTTATATTTTCCAGCGGAAAGTATGATTGTGTGCGAGTGATGGTGAAAACTGATAAGTGAATAAAAGTATGTATGAATACATGGTTTAATGTGAACCCATACAAAATGACCACATGTCAACAAAAGTAACACTTAAAATTCTAAAATGACAATAATAGCATATATTTTTTTATAATTGTTGATACACAACATATTTAAAGTACGTGTAATGTTATAGAAATCATGATCTGCTAGTTTAAATTTAATCTTATCGTCAATGTATTGCAGTAATACAAATAATGCACAAGTTACAAGGATTCGGAAACAGGTACAGAGCACCAATATGAATTCGTCTCCTTAAATTCGTTAAGCAGTGTTTGGACGGCATTGTCTGTTGATGCAATAACACTAAAAGGAAATAAAACGGAAGGGCGCATGAGCGATAGGAAAAAAAGAGCCTCCTGAAGGAAGCAAAAATATATGAAGAGAAGAGTTGTTCGAATATAATATGGTTACGTCATGGGTCTGTACAAGTTGAATGCGATTGATACATTTGCAAATGTCTATTCATTACCTAACGTACTAAAGCGGAAACTCTGAAATGACTCTTTGTAATTTTAATTCTGACAAAAGAAAAAACAGATAATAAAACGGACACCCTGTCTAATAAAACCGTCATGTCGTGTCACAGAGGGTATAGGACTGGACAGGTTTCAGTAAATATTACATTAAAGCATACGACAGCAGTAGTAAAATAATTTTAAAATATTTTCGACTTACATATAAAATGTAAGACACAACATGTTTGTATGTAAGAACAAAGAACAAACGATATATATATATATATATATTGATATTTAGACTTGGCTAACTCTCAATTCTCCTTAGTCTGTCTAAAGCTAAGTCTGCGAAATGTTGATTATACGTAAGAGGTCAAGCATTGTGGCAAATTCAAGAAAAAATATGTAAAATTCGTGTTAAATTAAGGGCGGGTCGTGGAGAATTTCATTCAGATTTCTACCTACTAACCAGGGTAATTCAAATTACAGTCTGTATCTTGTAATATAATATATAAATATTACGAGCAACATAAATATTCAGAGCTTATCAAAATGATGCTTTATTCACAAATTCTGATTGGTCATTCAAAGACGACCTACAGACCTTCAATGATAACAGTTTTAAAAAATATCTTCCTTTATAATATTTGATAAAATAAAATGTTATCCGGCCACCCGTATCACTTGAGAATTGATTTAATCCCATCCCCCTTGGGTAGACTACGGGTAGATATTGATACGCTCTGTATGGGCGTAATAGGGCAAGTGGTCGGTGTTCTCTTCAAGTCAGGCAAGCGGGCTGTGCATCCACTTATGGCGCCACCTAGCGGGCATTTGGTCGGTGTACACCTGCCATCTGACTTTGTGCGCGACTGGAATGATGGTACTCATAGAAAAGCACCGAAATCAAAGGATAGTATCGGCATGTCGCCTTTAGCGTGAAGGAGTTCTCTCTGTCCAGTCCGGGACACGCGCATGTCATGATTAATTCCTCAAATGTCCAGATGTACAGTTATAATTTGTCCTGTACCGTGTCCAGTTACCCAGCGTCATGAAATCATGAAACAGGATAACGCTGTATCAAAATTATTAAGATTTTGATGAAATAAATATTTTTCTTTGCGAGGAGTCCGCAGTGAATACCATATTCTTCAGTTTCATTTCTATCTTGCTTACTGCAATGTTGTCATAGGTCCTTTTTTTCTAAACAATTAATTTATACGTCTTCCTAGATGTCCATTCCTCCTTTATAACGCCAACTGGACAAACAATGACTGTATAACGAAGTGTAACTATACATGGCAATAACACATTATCTAATAAAGACATTTGATTGGAAAAAATAAACTTTAGTCATAATTTTGATATGACACCGGCTCATGTAGTTTAGCTCATATAGCTCATTGTGTGGTCGTCCATTTGTGTTACTGATTATCTGTCTATTTGCTTCAGTGCTATCCAGTTGTGTACTTTTCTAGTTGTGTTGTTGTGTATTTTTGTTGTTGTCTGTTTGTGTCGTTTTCTAGTTGTCTTGTTGTCTTGTTTTCTAGTTGTGTAGTTGTCCGGTAGTGTAGTTATCTGGTAGCGTAATTGTCTAGTTGTGTAATTTTTGGTTGAGTAGGTGTTGTCTTGTAGCGTAGTTGTCTTGTTTTCTGGTGGTCTAGTTGTCTGGTTGTGTATTTATCTTTTTGTGCAGTTGTCTCTTTGGGTAGTTGCCTGGTTGTGTATTTGTCTATTTGTGCAGTTGTCTCTTTGGGTAGTTGTCTGGTTGTGTAGTTGTCTATTTGTGTTATTGTCTGGTTGAGTAGTTGTTGTCTTTTAGCGTAGTTGTCTTGTGTTCTGGTTGTCTAGCTGTCTGGTTGTGTATTTGTCTGATTGTCTAGTTGTGTAATTGTCTATTTTTGTCGTTGTCTCTTTGTGTTATTGTCTTGTTGTCTAGTTGTGTAGTTGTCTGGTAGTGTAGTTGTCCAGTTGTGTTATTGTCTGGTTGAATAGTTGTTGTCTTGTAGCGTAGTTATCTTGTGTTCTGGTTGTCTAGTTGTCTAGTTGTGTAATTTCTATTTGTGTCGTTGTCTATTTGTTTAGTTGTTGTCTATTTGTCTATTTGTCTAGTTGTATAGTTGTATTGTTGCCTAGATGTCAAGTTGTGTAGTTGTCTTGTTGTCTAGTTGTCTAGTTGACTAGTTGTGTAGTTGTCTAGTTGTATAGTTGCCTAATTGACATTTGCTTAGTTGGATATTTCTGATTTTCCAGTCGCCTGTTTTTAGTGTCGTGCGTCCTAAATATTGACTTATCTGGTTAAATACATTGTTCCATTTCCAAATTACAACTAGGTGGACATTTTCATTCCGTGATTATGCAAAAAAAATATTAAATAAAGACATGACAAAAGAAAACAGCGTCTGATTTGTAGTTATAACATCAATTAATTGGGGGAAATGCTGTTTAATCCCTTCTCAATTCTCAAAACAATGGCGAAAAAGGACTACGGAGGCTAAGGATAGACCCATGAGGGACTAAAATGGACTATACATGACTAAGGCGATGTCAACCCAGAGTAGACTAGATAGACGCAGTAAAAAGGACATCATGACCGAAAATGGGATATGGGCTAGGATTAGTCTTAATTTGTGCGTACATATTGTACATTAGAAAATAATAAAACTGCCAATTCTTGCGAGCATTATCGTCTGTTTTATTGATAAACACTTCATTTAACAATCGTCTCTTGTTCCTTCTTTGATTTTGAAATTCGAGAATATCGTCTGTACAAATATCGCGAACGAAACCAGAATTTTAAGATGTAATTAATTTCGTTCTGGTTAATAATAATTGAAGTGTATTCAAATAAATGATAAAAAGTATTTGTTATAGATTAGCATGCAGCGTTCTTTATCTCGATTACGCCTGTCAATTCCGGAACGAGTTGATCTGGTACCAGTCCAGCCCCGTAACGGCACGTGACGACACGGGACAGACTAGTGCTTAGAAGCGGAATACGGACAAGGTTACACCCGCATATGCACGGGCCACTGAGAGATAATTCCGGTCGTCAATACAAGGAGCTCGTTAACCCTGCATGAGCCGTCCGATTTGCCCTTACGATTTTAGAGATGCCCCGAGACGGTGTCGAGAGGGGCCAGTCATATGCAGATTGTCCTGAAATTCGAGCGATTTGATTTTAACGTGCCTTTGTCATTCGATGTTTGGCTGATCGTTCATCCCGGACAGCTCTCAAACAATCCGTCACTGGTCGAAAATATAAAATAGTCGCTATCCAAAAATGTGTCTCCGTAGTATGAAACTCAAGGTCAGATTGAATTTTATGTTAATTCATTATAAATCAGCGAATCTTGAATTTGTTTTTGAATTATAATTTGATTATGTTCTAAAATAAATGTATATTAATAACCTCTATTGATGACGTCACTAAATTTGCGTACTATGCAAATATTGATGACGGCATGAATCCAACGATGACAAATACATATCAGCCCGCCTGTAGAAGCCCAAGAAGGCAGAAAGGCCTAGCGTAAGATCTTGGATACTTATTATTTTATTCTATATCTTCTTTCAGAACTTGTTTATTTGTTATCTGCTGTATATTTATATATAGATATTTAGCATGGAACCTGTTTAATCCAATACTCTTATTTAAGGACCAATGATTTGTTCATTTGAGACAGGTTTCATGTTAAACAATGACATATACATAGATATATATACAGGCAGACCTCTGTAGAGAGAAATATAGAGTGTGGTCGAGTGGCGCAGTGGATAACGCACTCGCCTTTCAGTAAAACGGCCGGGGTTCGATTCTCCGATCGGCCTTGAAAAGGTATAGGGTCACCTGCCCGACCATGTGGGTTTATTAAGGTACTCCTGTTTCCTCCCACATTAAGATCCTTTGCACGCTTTTATCCGGGTTAACAAGATGGATTGATATAATTTCAAAAATGTGTTTCACATTGTCGTAAAATATATAAAGTTTATATTTTATATAAAGAGAAAAATAAATTTTATACAGGTTTCGGAATTATGCAGTGTTTGGTTAAGACAGAGTCAACTTTGTATTTATTTATACGTGTATGAACTACAAACAACAGTTTAGAACGGAAGTGAAATCAAAATTATCAACTGGCGGCCATCTTGATTTTTTCTTTGCTGTACAGGAATGATTTTTTTTGCACCCTTCGCTAGACAATTTTGCTGTCCTTGTTGGCTGGCTTTAGCTCGTCAGAAATTATAACTGCATCCTTCCTAGCATCGATCTCTATGGCAATGACGTCATTCAGATCATTTTATGTAATGGTTAATTCTTTCGACCTAGAACTGGTTATTTTACATTATGCCGCAGCACTAAAGGTAAGATAACGGTTTCCATTTCGTGTGGAGTCTTATTGAAGACGACGCGAAATGCATCGGTAAACATGTATAGTTTGGACGTTACGTCATGTGGTAGAGATTTGTTTACACTCTCGTATGTAACACAAACAAATAAACAAACAAACAATCTGTTTACATTCTCTGGTGATTGCTACTGCAAGGCGTAGAGCCAGGATTTCGAACAGAGCGCTACAAATGTTCGTAATGATGGCGAGTGAAACCTGGTGTTTCTAAACCCTTTAGTCCCATTGTTAAGTGGTATGCTCACTATATGTATACCTACATATCAGCATTGAGTAAATTGTTTTTAAATTAATAATCAGTTATTAATAAGTGTTTTGCAGTTAAGAAGCAAACAAACAGTAATAAAACAAATAATGACGGGAAGAATTAAGAACGTGAGAAAGATCGGCTGCCTACAATACAGTTTTAATGATTCCTCTNCCCCCCCCCCCCCCCCCCCCCCCCCTTCTCTCCCAATTTTGACAGGATATCATTTCCACCACTTTTTCAAACATTGGGTCATTAAAATGGCAAACGCAGAAAGTTAAATACTTTGTAATTTCAGACTTAAAGTAGTGCATATTTTTCAAACATGTACCCGCTCTCTTATCTAAAACTAGCACCAATAATTATTTCCATATGGTGCAAATTGTAGTCCTGTTTCCCTGCTTAATGAAACATAAAAACGACAGCGTGGACCAGGGAGGGGCACAATGGTCACTCAATGGTCACTCACTGGACATTGTCCACGAGGACCAAAGACGCCACGCCCCGGCCAATTTAGGGACCGTCCAACTAGGCACCCCACCGCGATCAATTACACGGATACCAGACTCCGGTCGGGAAAGGTCAACTATTTTCCACATAGAGTTTTAAATAAAAACTCTTGACACTTGTCTGATAGCTGTCAACACACTTAGAACGGCGACCGTGCCCCGAACTTGTCGAGAAGTTTGCTAAAGTTACCCCATGTTATATGAAAATCCGCCTTAATCGTTCTCAAGAGCACGGTCCCGGATTCTACTGACAGGTCAGATCGTTACTAGGGTTATTTAAACAGGTAACGGAAGTGATGACATCTATATAGGTAGGGGTCTACCTGTCATAATTGCAGACGCCGTCAACAGGTACTGTAGCAGGTGAAAGTAATAGCATAAACAACACTTCGGATATTTGTTTAATGGAAGTCAGGAGTCCTCAAAATGTTTTTCAACTCTATAGTAAATAAGTGTAACTTCAGTGACATCTTTAATGCTGTTTTGACATGAGGTTTACTTGGATGATACTTAAAACGATATATGTCATCTCTCACTCTCTGTGTGTGTGTGCTTGCTCAGCTGGGCAGCGTGGTATTTTTTCAGGAATTTTATTTAATTTGTCCTGGGTTCGACTACAAGCAGAGCACTGTGCATCTTTATCAATCCCACATGGGATTAATTTGAAAATGGACCCTTTACAAGACCTCACTGACAACAGAGGACCAATAACCAAATAAGCTTAGAAGTATCGGTCATATTGCCGCTTCAGTCAGCGCACTAGAGATGTCACAATACATCTCGAGTGTATCGCAGTATATTGATATTTTGTGATACGTATTCTGATTTATTGTCATAGGGAAAAGAGGCTCATTTTAAAAGGAAATTGTTGTCAGAATGTTATAAAACTGAACCACATATCATATGGATCGATTATTAGAATTTAAGTGATTCCCAACTATAAATATCATGGTTACTGGTGTATAATTTAGAATTTGTGGTAATTTGCAAATGTAAACACCCACCAGAGACATAAAAGCAAGCTTTTGAAAAATATTGCGATACAGCGATATTTTCATTTCTGTATTACGGTACGATACGATATGCATGTGTATTGCGATATACCAGTTTTCCGATAAATTTTGACAGCCTTAATACCGCCTTGACAAACCATTGACTAACAACACATACCGTTAACACTGTAAAACTACTCCTCTGAAACGATGCAGTGTGTATATCATTAAAAAAAATAGTTTCTTTTTCTTTCTGCGTCGGAGATCGATAGCCAGTTGCACATGACCCTCTAATATGATAAAAGAGTTTACTCCGAGATCAAAGTTGGTCAACTTTACCGTTAACCGCCGCACGATTCACTTTTATCTTCAATCAAAGCATTTCTCTGAGATCACAGGTACTTAAGATTCCGTGTCAGTTTATAGATTTGTCAATCGTATCATTCACAAATTTGCAAGTAAATGGATTTTGAATATTTAATAAGACAAATAAAAAGTGCAGGAACGACATGTATTTGGTAACATGCATACAGCAAGTATTGCCATTCGTTCCATTTGCCACCTTACTTGACGCCTAAACTGATTCCAATGTTCCCCCTTTCTCCTTTTCCCGTTAACAGTTAATTCTGTTTCCCTCTATATAGTGTCAAACCCATTTATAACGCCAATATTTTGCTGCTTGATTGATGACGGTATATCGAGGTTTAACTGTAAGTCTATGTCGAATTGTAGTAAGAGATGCAGCAGTATCAGTAAAGACCAGTTGTCAAGCGGTCAAACGGTCAAGCGGTCAAGTCGTAAACTGGGAATCCGGATAATGTTTAAACGCCAAATTCAACTGGTGTACAGATATACCACCCTGAAATATAAAACATTTTAATTGTGTATAAAATTGATAAAAACCCTGTTACAAAGATGTTCTCGCAACCATCGTCATAATGTTAAATTTGCGGGCTGGTTTTATTTTGTTTTTGTTTTAAATAAGCCATACATAACCGGGTATGTGATTCACAATGAAAATTAAAGCCTCGGGGCTATCTGTCATTTCATTTCAAGAAAACGGTATTAATAATCTGATATGTTTAGCAAAAGAGAAATCGGATCTTAAGTCTACACATACGGAGACAGAAATTAAATATGGACCAGTGTTCTTCTGGAATACATTACGTGATGCAAGGGGAAATCCAGTATTTGTGAAAGGCTTCCCAAATTAGAAATAAACACTGAACCAACAACTCATTCCGTTAAGAAACTGATAATAAAAGAAGTATAGAAACAACTCTAAAATTTTGTCCATATCATATGGCTGTAATAGCTTCCTTCACATGAATGCGCACGCAGGGCACGCGACCGTCACGTTCCAGAAACGTGCTGAGTGAAAGCTCACGTATTCCCGCCATTAAGACACGGCCAGAGAACCCGACATTTTGGTTTACGGCGCGAAACACTGGCATATTCCATAATACTTTTGTTGGTTAAGAAGCCATATTTTACTCATTTGTAAACCAACTGTCAGTGAATTTCGTGTCCAAATAATATATGACCGAACTGTGAAAAGCTTGTGAATGCGTCTGTTTGGTAAAGTAACACCCTCGTAGCTTTGTAAGACAAAGTTTCAGAGTTCAATGGACTCGCACATGGACAACGAGAGCAAATATTGGTCAACGACATTTGAGATGTGTGACTTCATCCTTTCATAAATCAATCAAGTCACTTTGTACGTTTTCTCTAAGACTTAAGTTTATCCTAACATTGTCCACTGTAATTATTTCAGCATTATCATCGCTGTGAATTTAGGCCAGACGACCCTAACCCCGCATTGTACAGGGAAAACACTCGGTAGTGTTATCCCGACCGCTGTTACTGGGGTAAAACACCACAACCTTATCCAGTCTTTAAGTCCAAAATACAAATGGTAGCGCAAGTTAATGTGTAAATGAACATAATTATTTAGGATATCAACTTTGAATAATTTGAACTGTCACAAGACCAGCGTAGCGACAATTATAGTTATCAATTAGAGTCTTACAAAGAAAGGGTTTTAAAAGTCCACAACTAAGATGGATTTTATCGTGAGCGTAGTCTATTTAACTGAGTAGGGGCTAACAAACACATCTTTTGTGTTCTATCCCAGGTCTTATTAACAGTCTCTCAAATATTACGCCCTTGGTAGGTGGTGGATAAGTGACAGGGGCACGCGCTAGGGAATCGGGGTCATATTATACAGAAAAGTGGAATCATAAAACATGCTTAGAAACAATGAACCGTGTTACTGTCGCTCTGTTAAAGCATGCACTTGCTAGATTGTTTCATCAATGAAAGTAACAGAAGATAAAATTAATATTGATCATGTTTTCATAAACTTTACACAGGAATCAAAATATTCGTTTTTTTAAAGAAATATTATCTTCAACTAATCCTACTTGTGCATAACTAGATAAAAAATGATGACAGGAGGAACTATAGGCTGTATAAGACGACGATGGGTTTAGGTTATATTTAGTTAGGAAGTCGCTACTAAAATGGTTTCGATCTAGAATTTTTATGTAGATTTACCAAAGAGATAAACAATGATTTGAAACAGTTTTGTGCTGTCAACATTTTTGAAATAAAAACAAATACTTGAGAGAGAGAAAAATGGGATACAGAGAAGATTGAAATCATTATGTTTCAAACGAGTGTTTCAAATCATTGTTTATCTCTTTGGTGATTCTTATAGGCAGATAACATTGAATGATGTAACATCTTTTGTAAGGGGAGCCACATTAGTCGCCTCCAGCGTTACGCACACCAGTCTCTGTAGCGCATTAGTCGTCCCCATTCCATCCCACGTTAGTCGCCTATACTGCAACCACATTAGTCGCCTCCATTTCAACCAACATCAGCCGCCTCTAGCGTTAGGCCTACCCACATATGAATGTCGCCTTTAGATTGACTGGCATTATTTATTCAATTTTTACCGATCAATTCAGCGAAATACTCTGACCATTATCATGCCAAATCATTCCTAAAACCCCGAGGAACTGTATGTACAGGGCGCGGTTCTTTTCAATACAGATAGTGAAAGCATCACACACAAAAAAATCTAGACGCGCTCCGTCTGTTGCACGACCAACTCCCTTTAATGGGCAAAGCTGAACCGTAAGATAAATGTACTTTACAGACAAATTCCTATTTCGTCTATGAATAAGATTCCAGCAGTACTTTTGTATTTCATATCAAAGTGATCGAAGATACAACATTTTTTTTTTATATATTTCCGTAGGAGCATTGATTTCAATTTGTATATAGATATTACCACGCGTCACGTCCTTTGCTAAGCTAGGGCGCGTCGGTATAGAGAATGTCCGCATACGTGGAAAGGAACTAAATGACCAACACCCGTGACCGCACGTGCTTTTGTCCATGTAGACACACATCCCTACATGGCTACCCAAAATACGAAAGAGAGGCTCAATGCATTTGATAATGTGACTATACTTGAATTATAACGGTCGCAAATTAAGCTGAAAGAAATGTTTACACTAGCAAACAAACATAAGACTTCACAAGTGGTCTGGAGACGTTTGATATGAAAGACGTTTAAACGTCAACGGACTTGAGAAGGAGAAAGGTCCACTAAACTGTTACAATACATAAGAGAATCGGTTACTTTTAATGGGTCTCACCTTTCACGTTCGTGTGTCTTGGAGCGGAAATACAAACCGGGTCGGTTTTGCTGTGGTCAATAGAACTTAGGATTCAATATTTGAGGTAAATATAAGACTGTGTTATGATACATATAGATCCTTGACCACACGCAGCGACATTTAGACCAATGATTACTGCCCGCTCCGTTCGCTGACCGTTTGTGACTCCGCAACGACTGATACACACAAACAGCTTACGAAGATTTAAAAAAACATTCACTTAACAATTCAATTCAAATCCTTAAAAAAAAAAAAAAAAAAAAAAAAAAAAAAAAAAAAAAAAAACCATTATGTCGATATATGTAATATATACATGTAGTATGGTTTACAATTTTGTCTTCTGACAATAATCTACCAAATATGGACATTTACCGGGCCTGTAGTATGAAATCATAACATAGAATATACTTCCAGGTTTTAATAGATATTTCCCATATTATGTAAAAATTTGGACCGGTTAAATTCAGTCGGGTAGACAAAAGTCAGCCCTCTGAAGTGACCCTACGGGAAAGGTTATACCAAAGTAGAGTTCATTTCAGGTTGTTTTTGTTGTTTCCACTGTGACGTCATAATATTATTAACACTTGATGACGCCATACTAGTTCATACCAGTGGAGTTTATAAGTTAAATGCACTGGAAATGATGTATGCTATAGAGGTATTTACAGAATGGCACGAAATCAGGTGAAAACTTCATATGCAGGAGAACATTAAAAAGAATTAACTTTTAAACTTTTCACAATTGTAAGTCAGTAGAACCTTATTGAATAAATTCATACTTTAAGAATAAAAAACAAAGGAGACAGCCCTGTAGCATGCATGCACCATTTAAAAATGTCAGTTACTCGGATGGTGTACTCCAGGGAGTCGTGCTATCTCCTTTCCCTTTCTGCCTTTACTTCTGACTAACGGTACTGAACTGTCGTTCTCCTTCAGTGAAAACAATTTCTATGAAATAATTTCCAAACGTTTAATTGTAGTTGATTGAGCATCATTCTTCAGAAAAACAAATATTAACTTAGTCCCTTACGGAATTATGTGTCCATGGGCTCGAAAGACATCACACAACCAAAATAATCACATTCGTTTATGAACCACTATTTGATTATTGTCGAAAATATTACATAATACATGTATTTACATAGGATTATCAGATTTTTTTTTTAAACTTTTTTTTTTTACATTAAATTTAGGCAGATTGAAATGTACACTTGCATGTCTATTTCAAAATACGCACTGTCACCACTTTATATATATACACAATGACAGGGCTGATACAAATTATAAATTGTTAGCTTACCTCACTTAATCCTTTACATTTCCCTAAACATTTCGTGATAACTGTAAAGAAACACGATATCTTGTTTAAAACTAATGATTATAATCATAAAAAACACATGATCATCGTATTGTATATTAACATGTGTAAATGCATGAGACGGAACATTAATTTGAAAATTCCGAAACATATTTGTAAAAATGACAAAGCCTTAACTACAGCAATGATGTGTTTGTATCCTAACTAATATTTATGTCAACAACACCTGTTGTCAAATTAAGTACACAACAAAATAAGAAAAAACGTAATTGAATGCGCCGGCAATTATGACTTTATTCATTTCAATCACAAATTCTAAAGCCTTTTAACAATTTTGCAGACAACAACTACAAAACATTTCAGCTAATTGATCATTTTTGTCTTTTTCAAAATCTCTTAAATGACATTTTAATTGTGAATAACCATGGANCGACCACCTCCCAACACTAAAAATCTAGCTCACAAATAACGCTTTTAAGCTATCAAAATATGCAGTCTTTAGTTTTGTTGAAGCACAATATATTTTTTAATGATTTCTGATTAAATTATACTTAATTACTTTCCAAACACTCACAAATGGTGACAGACCCACTTTACTTGTGTGTGAAATGTCAGCTTGCATGAACAAATATCAATAATTGTCATCCTATAATATGAGCTGTTTTTGGAAAAACAAAATGTGAATTTTTCTAAATGTATTTGTTTCTTTAGAAGATAACAAATACAAAAGGAGAATAATGTAAAAACATCATTCCGTGGCACTTTGAGATTTCAGAACAATACGGTTGGGCCAACGAAGCTGTTTGACATTTTCTGACCAGTTATTTTTGTGAACGGAATAACAGACAAATACGGAAACAAAACAAACACGAGTAATGGAATCTGAATCAATAAGAAATGCTCATTTTTCTGTCTCGTGCACTTTTAATTATGATAAAACGTCATTCTTTTTAAGGGCGTTTACTCGTCATTTTACGTGTGACATGTTTTTTTGTTTGTAGTTTGACGTAATTCTGACATAATTATAGGTTATTTTGTTAATAATATTTCCTCACGAAAGCGTTTTGTAGGAAGACAAAGTAAAAAAAAGTAATAAAAAACCTTTTTTTAATTATCATTATCCTTTCAAACTATTTAAACTTGTGCAATTTTATTTTAAATTGTTTAGGAAGTTATCACAATCTGTTGTGAATATGCATGATTAGACCCAATGACATGTCAAATTAACATTTGAAACGTAATTATTTTCAAAACTGTCTACATGAAAATAGATGTCAGTTTTACTAGCATATAATACCAACAGATAACTCAGGTAAATTGTATTTTTAGGATAACACACGGAAAAAACCCAGTTTAAAATCATACCGGCCTTACTTTTATCTCCATATATATTGGCAACTGGTTCAAGAGAAATATAAACTGATACACAAACCTTTGATAAAATAAAGTTGACAAATCCCTCACTGGAGATTTTTTATTCATGCAAGGGAGGTAACTCTGCACCCTTTTCAGAAGATAAATTTTACAAAATCTTTGAAAAATTGTAAATATTCCAACACGAAAAAGAAACGTAAATCTAATTTCGTATTTATTTTAAATAATTGAAATATCAATAACTATTGTTTTAATAATTGTCCTCAATAATCATAATTATCTCGAAGATGAAAGAAATTAGTTTGTCAATTGCATAATTGATCCATAATTTCACAAATAATTGAACATGTGGCAAACTGTTCTGAGGTTGATGTGAAAGAAATAAAAACGATAAATTTAAACTGTATATCGGACACTATGTATCGGAATGTGAAATAACAAAATGCACCGAACTCAATTAAAATGAAAACCTGCTCAAAACCACTTATCAGAGCCATTCGATCCGTCCTTTTGTTTGACCATGCGCTGAAACAGTTCCGGTATTTGACGTCTGTCAGTGTCAAGACTTATTGAAGTGGCGTGACGTAACAACTTCAGCCACGGTTTCGTATTTCGGGAGGTTGCCTATTATGGATACTGTCACGGTATTTCAGGCCATAATTGTATCTAAAAATGGATACAGTTACTTGTGTAATTTGTATCGAACCTTGGTCGTAATTAACAACACCTAATACCATAACTATGGTGTGTGCTGACACGAGAATGGGCGATCTCAGGTCGTTATAGCATTGGTTTCTATTGACGCCATTCAAATCTGGTGACAAAAATACGTGTGTCAACATATTCTCAAAATCCATATTAGTCCCACCTCAGTGAACTCTAAAATTAATTCCGAGGTGGTGACCTTCGACCTTTATTATAGAACCACATTTCCCGTAATACGTACTGACAGGGAGATGTATGCGATGCAGTGAACTTATTCGAGGCCACAATTAGGGACTTTTTTAAATCATATTTCTGACCACCAAGAAATGAAACGAAATAGAACTAGAATATCAATATGTCAAACTTGTTCCAATTTACTTTCTGTTTCCATTTATTTATAACGGTGACGCTGTGTAGCACAGATTAAGGTACTATTGTAAACCTCTTAATTTTTGACGTCCAAATTATTTGCGCAGTTTAACTCTGACGTTCGATCCCTATATATCTTTAAATATAAAGTTATTCTAAATTAAACATTAATATGCACAACGAGCTAATTAAAAAAGTATGTATATATGGTATGCGACGATCTAATTAAATTTGAATGTTACAATAACTAAGTTATGCATACTTCGGAAAGTTCATAATGGAGTACGCTCACGTTATCAAATTACGTCGCTTGCTTACTTTTCACATTTTATTTACGCCAGACAAAAGTGTTTAGCTGACCTTGCGATTACTCGGAACTCCTCGCATGTCATAGGAGCATTTATTCGTATCCGGTTGAGATCCAGTGTCAGACACCTATTCGCTAGACACATGTAACGGTGAACCTTCGTGTACGTCTCTAAGAGTAACATGTGTCATCACACATGCAATGTCCCGTAATGATATAAAGGGGTACTCCAGGGAACACCCCTTGTCCCATGCCCATCCTTTTTCCCGTAATTAATATCTTGGTACAGTCTGTTAGTTTCTTAAATTATCCTAAAAAAATGTATTTAGGAAATCTAATACTTATGATATTTTCAATTTTTTTCATCATTATCCATTTATTTATTTATTATGTTTAATAATCAATAATCTCTTAGAGTTACAAATGTACCCTCCGTCGTTATCAAGGGCAAAGTCGAAAATGACAAGATTAAGTTGGACCGTCATTTTCCATTAATTAAGATATTTAAAAATGGTTCTGACGTAATCGGTCTTCTACGTGTTTTTGATACGCTGTTTCTTAATCACATGCAGAAAAATATATATGTTTATAAACAAAATACTTTTTCTAAAATATTATTTGAGCGGTTTTCTTATGTACGAAGAAGGAGCTTGAGTATGAGGAGGAAGGAAAGAACGACTAAAAGGACGAAGAAGAATATAGAGAACGAGGAGGGTAAAGGACGACACAATCGGTAGGAGAAGGACGAGGACGAGGACGAGGACGAGGAGGAGGAAGGGTAGGACGAGGACGAGGACGAGGACGAGGAGGAGGAAGGGTAGGACGAGGACGAGGACGAGGACGAGGACGAGGAGAAGGAGTAGGAGGACGAGGAGGAAGAAGACGAGTGTACGATCAGGAGCAGGACGACGACGACGAGGTACGATCCGGATGAGGAGGAGGACGTCGGTCAGGAAGATACAGTAAACAGGAGGAGGATGAAAGCAAGATCAGGAGAAGACAATATGAAGGAGGAGGAGGAGGAGGAGGAGGAGGAGGAGGAGGAGGAGGAAGTCGAAGACGAATGTAGCTTCAGGAGGAGGAGAAGGAAGGAAGGAAGGAAGGACGACGAGGAGGAGTTTCTATTGGACACAACTCGATCATAAGGTACGAAAAAATCGTACGTGACGAATCACAAAAGATCAGTGTCCACAGTTGTTTAGAAACAGTTCAGCATTAAATCGTCATTAAGGGAAATTTGTAATTTATACGAAATCTGCATTAATAAATTACGCCAGGGAAAGGCTGTTTTGACATGATAATTAGCGTGCCGAAGTTGTTTTTTTCGGTCGATGTCAGATATTTAGACGAATAAATTGAGATTTTACTTAGCCCCACGACGTAGGTGTCTGTCAAACTGTGGACCGGTCTTTTTAATAAAGGTCAATTACTGTCACTAAGACTTTCATATCCTTATATACGAGCATTTAATATTGTAATGATATGACCTTGATATCGAAACCTCTGGTTCATTCCGTGTCAAAACTGAGTGATAAGATCCCGAACTGACCGGTACAAGTGTTTGACCACTGACGGTCAATTATGGCGTGTACAAACGTAGGTATTCGACCGCAAGTGATAATTATAGTACTTATTTTGTAGGTGGTCCAGAAACACGTTTTATATTCAAATGAGTGGTCACTTAATGTCCAGCAGAGAAGGTGGTCAGTGCCGTTAAAAACATTCGCACATTGACAATGGTCAAGCAAAACTGGCACGACCGTTCGTGATTAGGACACTTGAAAGGTTTCTCTCATTATGTCACGGTCCTAATGATAAATAAAATCTCAATTTTGAAGAATTTGGATGGCCATCGAAAAAATAGCGGGAAACTTGTATATGTCACATCCGGGTAAATTTCATCTACGTAATACTTAACGAAGTAAACAGCGGCACGTACATTTCAGTGAGCTGAAACCCAGTATGGTTCAAAAGGGGACTTCCGTTGTGGAAATCTCCTAAACACACCCTCTTCGGACAAGTAATGTCACTGTCGCCGAGAGGGTTTACCCCGAAACTTTCTCCAAATATTGAAAGTTTGTTTTGTACGCCACGTGAAGATGGGGTACAATAGCGCGGTCTCGTTGAAGAGAGGTATTTACATAGCGCTATATGTCTTTCTCCGCCTTACGTGGGTAGCGCTGTAGGGGTCTTAGTAACAGAGCTCTAACATATATCACAATGCACGAAAATCCTATATTGCATTAAACATCATTGTAAATTTATCCAGATTGACGAATACAAAAGATTTTGTATACATTTAAAACTGTGTCAATGAAGTTACCAATGAAACGAAAATTTCTACAGACATAACGGGGAAAACTTTCAATAAATTTGAAAAGAAAGTAAACATTCGCTCTCCTTAGATGTTCACCGTTAATGTATCCACGAAAAACTTTCCCAAATTTCAACTATGGGAATGTATCGTATTTTTATAGGGTAGGGTGTATGCTCTTTGTAATACCTCGGCGTGTGATTTTTATTATTATTATTTTTCGTAACGTAGGAAAACAATTTCAAACAGTCTTTACAATTTTGAATAAATTTTCAAATAAACAAGTTTGAAGAGAACTCATGGTTAATCGTTTTAAGTTAAAGAATTAAATAAACAATTAAAATACTTCACAGAAATCAATGATTATAGGGGCGACACTTTTTTGTTAGCCAGGGCGGTTTGAAAAACACGTTTCTTATTTTTTCCCATTTATATTCGATATGTGAATATCATACTATCCACGAAATATGTAATTATACCGCTATACCGTTATATAAAGCTTTTTTGTTTTGTTTTTGTATTTATTTTTTTGTTATAGATTTTGTTTTATTTACAAACAAATAGATGATTATAACATATAACGCAAGTTGAACACATGCCAGCGCTTCAATGCATCGTACTGGTTGAGATCTATGATTTTACGGGGAATATGTAAAGGATATTTGAATTATTTTTAAAAAGGTTGTTATATTATGAACAACAAAAAGTAAAAGGTGTTTAAATAACAGTGGAGACATGATTTTAGTTTACTATATGAATAGTAAGGTGTTAGATACGTATACGTATTGATGCAAGAAATGCATGGCCAGACCGGGGTTCGAACCCAGGACCCTCGGAAATAATTGTGTCATTTAGAGATAGGTGAAATATGGAGGCGAAACTTACTAAGTGAATAGTTACGGCGGACTGTATATAGAGTAATCGGTGTACCTGTGAAGGTGGTTCAAGTTTTGTATCTTTTTGGGCTCTGTAGACCACCAATGTAAGAAATGCTGCACGTTATATCCCTACTGGTGATAGACACATAGACAGGCTGCTTATATTGAATTCCCTGGAAGAGTTTTTCTTTATCGACTGGTTGACTATGTCACCAGAGCTAGTAGATCTACTATTCATGGTGTTCTGTTTTGATTAATAAAATTAACGTGGACCTAGTATGGTTCCTTGTAGAACGACATCTTGATACATTTAAGTTTACTGTATATCTCCTATGCCAATGTATGGACAGAAGAAAGGGACGTAGCTACGATGTACAATATAAGAATAATGTCTTTATAAACAGGTCATCCACAGAGTTAATATTTATATGCATATTATTCATAAACAATAACGAAAATCGAACAAACACGGATCCTTGTAGAACGCCGCCGGCCGTCATACCACGGAACTATCCGTGGTCATACAGAGAAACCCATAGCTATCGTTGTACATACATTTCCCCCTTATAACATATAGCTGTGATGTTCATATTATACACGCTGTCCCCTTTAAGGCTCGAGTGTGGCTTGATATTATTATACCAGACACCAGATACAAATAAAAGGGTAACTTAAACTTATATTAACAGTGCGACGTCCATTATTTTAGATACACAAATGTTCATGATTTGTCTTTCAAACAGTGAAAGTACCGAGATTAAAGATTTGTTCGATATTTCTTATTTAAATAATTCAGCAGACCCCATATTTCTGTATAAATGTGCCGTATTTCAGAGGACAAGTACAGGTAAAGTGCTTCTATACATGTACTGTGAGTTGTCAGGTAACAGGTAAGTGATCTTAACCGTCAGGGACGCTATGTGCTGTTGTGAAACTACTGCATTTGATAAATATACTATTGTGTGAAAAAAATGTATCTTACAAAATAAAACCGGAGAACGTTTTGATGTCATAGCATTTAGGACCGAAACCCTAGGTAAGTAAGAGACATAGAGGATTTTGAAATTGATTTTTTTCAATATTTAGTACATGTACTAGAATATGTGGAAAACTCGGTAATCCAGAAATGTCACGCTTCGCAGAAGGTGATTTGAGTCCTCTGTTTGGACGGTACGTGTGGAAAACTAGTGATGGCGGTCACGCTTAGTGGGCGTGGTTTCGTGTAGGTGACATGTTTAATAACTACGTACCCGCTAGCCCAATCCTGTCAATCAGGTGTGACCTTTGCTCTCTGTATGTTACGCCCCAACCAATGAGGCAATGAGACACGCGACTGACACACGACCCGATAATCACTGCATGGACAAAGCTAGCAGCACGACAGATCTTCCTCTATTCCTGAAAACAAGATCGATAAAATATGAACACGGCAAAAATATTGCAGCAATATATTTTGATCAAGCCCAATACATTTCATAATGATGGGCATTCGCAGGCGCTGCGGTCTCTTGAAAATTCACCGCACATCTTGTCGGAGTCGGGCCAATATGTAACTAGAAACATCATCAGTTGTCAGGCCGATTCCTCTACGTCATGCCTCAAACGCACCAAGGTCTCCACTATGTCGCGCCGAAACGCAAGAGAACGAAGGCGCGTGAAAATGATCAACCTTGGATACGAAACTCTAAGAGACCATGTTCCTGCAGGGATCGAGAACAAGAAACTCAGCAAGGTGGACACTCTACGGTCAGCAGTGGACTACATAAAACAGTTACAGCAACTACTTGAAGTGACCAGCGCCGACGGAAATAGCAGCAGCAGCAATAACGGACAGAATTCTCAATGTGATACAATCAAACAGGAATGCCCATCCCCAGTGACAAGCAGTAACTGTAACAGTCAAGTGTCCAGTACGGTCACGAGTCCCTCGGACAGTGTCCACTCGCTAAAAATGGAAACATCATCTTCCTCCGGACAATCTCTGCATCTGCAGCCAGACAACAGCAGCGTGCTAAGAGAAGAGAACGTGTTCATAGACATTGCAGAATGGCTTTGCAGAACGTCAAGTGGTTACCCTAACATAGGAATCGGATTTGAAGGTGAGATATGATAACTTTATTGAAACTGTACATGTACCTATTTGGAGAATTTAATATCGCCTGTTCGATATTTAAAATATATTAGTATATAACTTTATCAGTCAAAAACAGTCGCCAATACCAGACCAGTCAATATGTTTTTTGCTGCCTGCATAGCAAATAGCCACTGTTCCAATAGTCATTTAACTCTGACATCAAGACGACAGCTTTAATATAAGTTAGGAAATTTTAAAAGTTTCACAAATGCAATTTACGTAAAAAAGTTAATTTAAAATGTGTTAAATTACGAAGTAATGAAAAATTGATATTTCAATGACACACAGCATTAGAATTGTGTTTCTGACGATAAACTTGTAGTTTTCTCTCTCTCGTCAAAATTATGGGGTTAAAGGAATTTTGCCATCTTTAATCATTTAGCTATAAAACTCAATTTCCTTCTGTTTCTGTTCCGTTTTCTTTCGAAATATCGGGGGGTGTTTGTGGTCAAGAAGGGGAGAAGCATTTTGGGGGCATAGGTTCTCTAAGGTAAGCATGACCAGCTGGGGACACGGGGATACTGAGCAATTTTTGGGTGAATCCTATTCAGTTTGCCGTATCCACGGGTCAGCTCCCGGTCATCTGGGTATGCAGTCGGTGTATCATACTTGACGGACAATGCGGACAAACCTTTAATGACCGCTAGTGGACATAAAGAACGATCAGAGTTTTCCTATAAAACATACCCATTCGAGAAATAAATTAAAAGTGTCATCCATTCAAAATTCTCGTCATTGAAATATCATGAAAAAAAGTTGTCTTTTATGTTTATGTAAATTAGCTCTCAGCATAGTTACACTAACTGCATTAGAGTAAAAATTAACTCGATCATACTCAATAGAACACACGACAATGCAGGAGGGCACAGTGTAAAAAGGACAGGTGGTTTGTAATGTATTGTAATCTCTGCCCGGGTGACAAAATCCTCAGGTGTAATATTGTAAGCGAGCTTCAATATAGCGTGTTTCTTATTGGCTTCAGTAAAAAATCCGACAGAACGGTTTGACACTAGACAATATAACGTCACAAAGAAAATCAGTCCCGGGAATTTATCGGATACTTTGTACTGGAAAATTAACCGAACATTGACAAATCGTGGGCTATGTTGTGTTGATAGAATGTCAATTTGTTATTAGGTACAAAAAAAAATCGATATATTGATCTGTTTTCCTATATGATGGAGTGTCAATCTCGCTAACCGGAAGGATCAGCACGGATCAAAAATCAATATCATAAAGGACCTTTACCGTGTATCAATTTTGACATCGCAATTAATTCGTTAGAAAAAAAAATCTTTTTTGTTGTATTTTAAGTTTAACAAAAGTAAGAGATAAAGTCAATAAATATTTGTTGTTGTATTGTTAAGCGTGACAACAAAAAGACATAAAAGGAATAAATAAATAGTTGTTGTATCGTTAAGTGCGACAAATATGAATTATGAAATAAATAATGCATATATAAATCTGTCTTTTTGTCAATAATGTGATAAATGCATGTTTATTTTAAACTGGTTTTAAAACTCTTTTTGTCTTGATTTCAGGACTGGAAACGTGACACAGTGTCTGAGCTGAAAGTCTGGACGAGACCGTTTCTGTTTTCGGAAAACCACGGACAAACATTTCATCGAATCAAGTTGTTACGACGAAAACACTGTTATTTATGGATGGTTATTTTGAGACTTATTTTTGAGAAAGTTTATTCAGCATTATATATATTTTTTATATATAAACTCAGGGAAAAGAGCCCGTTGACCTCCGACACCTCGGATCAAATCTGTCTCTCACACGTGGTAAACAAAACTGAAAGACGACATGCTTCCAATCAAAATTATTATGTTTATTGACTTTTACGGACATGGTTTGGACCAGTGTGTTTTGCCAAAAACATGAATTGTTGAAGAATTATTTATATTTTATATATAACGTATGTATTGATTAACGGAACACCCAAAGTGTGCCTTTCTGATATATACTTGTATGTTTCTGTGCTTTAACTGTTAATTAAAGACGTCTATTTTCATAGAAATAATCGGTTTATGTTGTTGTATCTATTTTAGTTGATATTGATTATCAGTAAAGATTTCGTTTACGCCAATAACACTATGCGCACAGGTTTAATGTTCTTTGCTGAAGCCGTTGTTGTTTATAGCGCCAATATAATAGAACTGTATGCCTTTTGGGGTAAAATGTTATAAATATTCAGGGTTTTATAGATAATGAAATAAATGGTTTTGAGAGGAAGTACAGATTTATCTCAAATATACAGATTTTTTAGATAAAATATAATATTTAAAGGCATAAAATAGATTCACACAGTGATATCATTCTACGGAAAGTCTGTAAGTTTGTATGGCTTGTGGTGGAAGCGGTGGGATGGGAAAGAGATTATCATAATAATATGCGCTTCTGTTTCAAAGAATGAAAAAAAAATCCCCCCAAAAAATCATACTTGTCATCATAACTATGAGACTGTCACGGATGAGAGATTTCGTTGTTCGGTTCATCGTTAATTAGAGTTCCGTTAGAATTCAGGTGAATGTATGCCCATTGTCAGCCGACATGCACGGGCGCACTCTTAATTACGTACCACTGTTTGAAAAGTGATTCCCCCTATATATGGCCCTAGGCTAATATGACCCCGAGCCGTAACACCTGCCCCTCTACCAAAACCATTCGCCATGCCTCTCGACCAATGAGATTGCGCCATTCCATTAGACGACAGTCTCGCGCGTGCCACGGTGTACCGCAACGCGTACTGTATTTCTATAGGACTATTAACCACAGTGACTAGAAAGCTGCTATCAAGCCTGTTGATGTTTTCAACAAATAAATTCCCAAAATACAAAAGTGATTTCTGAACACACATTATACAGAGGTTTATAAACTGTTTGAGTTTGAACTAGATATCACATATAGTACCAGTATTCGCGTTGTTTCCGTTAGAGACATCAGGAGCCACTGTCATTATGCAAGTAGATTAATTACGTCTCGCACAGGTAGAGAAATTCTCACCTGTTCACCTGCCTGACATCGTTGCTACGTTCACTGTTATGTGCTAACTGTATTACGTTAATAGATGGGATAGGTTTTGGTTTTTATTATTTAATGCATAGCGATCGTGTGCATAACTTATCACTTTAAATATTATAAGGAATTGTCTATAAACAAAGACCTAACGAATGTAATTTTTGTTTTAGAAATATTAGTGAGAAAATCATATGTATTATCAAGGACTTAGAAATCTAATCCAGTTCCGTTATATTATTTATATATTTATAAAGTTACGTTTAATCTCAATGAATCATCACAAAAATTAAAGAACACACCTTTCAAAAATATACATGGCAACTACAATTGTCCATTGTTCTTGCATAATTTCGTTTTAAGTCAAGCACCTTTAATCTAATCAAGGTTATTCGAGATCGTTTAGCACATTGATGAACATGGACCTGTTACCTTCAAAAAAATGAGCTTGAGGAAAACACAATTCTACATATTGTGGATTGGAGCTAACATTATTCCTGAAGTTAGTTATGAGGACAATAGATATAAATCATGGGAAATTACGCTCTATCGTTGGGATCGATAATTTTGTTGATTAGTGCTCGCATCAGTCACATCGCTTGCTTGTTTGTGCGACCTGTTGTTGACTGGGGAGACATGTCGGTTTGTAAGACATGTATGCTTTAAAAATACGTCATCTCGCCGGCCGTTAAGACATGTCGTCTGTTTGATATAGAATTTCGGCAATAAAAAAACCCAGATGTCGTCTGCTTGGACCAGCTAGGTATTGCTCATGCGTTGCCACATACTGTTGCATAGGGGATGCAAATATTCCAAATCCAACACTACAAAAAATGGACGTACGCAGATAAAACATTAAAAATAAATAGCACAGCAGATATTAGTCTAGCCTTGTTCAAGATCTCAAAAACTGTACCAAAGGGAAGAAACTCTGTCTGAAATGAAAAACTTTATTTTTTCCCCTCAGTCTAATATTAAACACTTTGTGAAAAGAAACCGGACAAGCAGATGTGCTTGTGCTTTGCCAAGGTGTTATTTTCAATTAAGAAAAACTAACGTAAAAACATGACCTATGTAAAAAAAAAAAATCAAAAAAAAATCCATACACCCGTGCAAAGTGGGTAAAGTTTGGTAAGCTTCGCCAATAATCGTTTTTTTAAAGATAGTAATGCTGTATTTCATTTGAACTGGATTAATATGGCATTCAAGATGACTGTTTTCCTTCGTTGATCAGACGGCAAGACACATTCTTTACATGTTCGTATTTAAAAACCAACATGAACTATCAAAAAAAAAATTTTTGGAAAAAATCAAAGAAAACACGTAATATGCAAAGCTAACAAGGCTAACAAAGCTAACAAAAGCGGAAATACGGATTTATAACCGGGTTTTGTTTACATGATTAATATGACCATGGCGTAATTCCCGCTTCTTTATATGAAAGTTATTGGCACTGAGCCAAATTAAACAAGCGACGGCGTTATAGTAATTTATGGGGAGTGTTTCCTAACAGTGAGTGTTATCGTAAGTACCCGCTATATTTACCGGTAATATATACGGTCTGAAGGTCTAACAATTTTGAATTCAACGCGGTTGGTGAATTATACTCAAAACTCTATGGTCGCTTTACTGCTCTACGGCTTAAATTAATTCAAAGCTTCTGATTGGATGAACATGAATTTAGCTAAGAATAATGAGGAAAATCTAAGTTATTTTACATGTTTTCGAAATATGAATTATATACTAATTACATTTAAATATACAGCTGATTTCCCAGCGAATTTTGAGATCAGCTAGATTGTTTACCGAATAATTGATAAGTTGATATTTATTTAATTTTAATTTGTTTTTATGGTCTGGTATCAATCTTACATTTTTGTTCTTTTCGACCAAGTTGCCAGGTACTTTCCACAGGTTCGTGCTTTTTATACAGGTACTCCGGTTTCCGCCACCACCAAAACCTGGCTTGCCCTTAAATGACCATAGTTGTTGAAAGGTCGTAAAACACTAATAAACTAATTGATTAGTTCACCCCATTGGTAAGAATAAAGTAACCGGGAAGTGTCATGTCCTATCGTGTGCGTGTCACGAGACGGAAAAAGCCCTGGCGGAGCAGTAAAATTCATAAATGCGAATAAGAATAATCCTCGGCTATATTGTACATTGTCTAGACTGGCTACCAGCCGCTAAGTTTTTATGAAGAATTTCTCGACTGCGTTTTACTTCTAGCTTATCTCCCCCTAGTTTAGAACTTATGATCAGAATCAGACATCCAAGTGATCAAAATTATGAGAGGTGTTTTTTTTTTGATAATTAAATATTCTAGAGGTGGGAGCCAGTCTATACATTGTCTTATATTTAACTAATCCGGAATCAAGTGCTTAAGGATTAACTTGAATATATTGTTCATGTTATGGATATATAACACAAAAAAATGAGTGTACTCTAAATAAACCTTGAAGCCAATTAAAATGCTTGTTACAAGCAAAAGTAAATTATATATACATAACACCTATAAAATGAATTGCATTTTGAAGAAAAAGAAAAAAAATCGTAAGCTTTATTAGATTTCAAAGCGTTAAACCAGAATAATCGGTATCATCATCATCATATATTTTCGTAAATAATTGTTTCATAACAAATTACAACTACCTAATTATTTCAACTTGTGTGACGTCATCGTTAATAGATTAGAAAACAAAATGTTATAATATAAAACATGTATAATGACAAACATAAAGGACGAACAAACCGTTTTCAAATGTTGTTTTAAGGTTGTTCTCCCTGTTTGTAGAGGTAAACGTTAACTGGTTTTAAGTATGGTTAATATTCATACAGTTAAACCTCGTTATACTGCCACCATTTATTCATAAACATGTTGGCGTTATAAAAGGGTTTGGCCATGGATAGAGAGAAACATGTAAGGGAATCCTTAAGAAAAAGAAACTTGAAAGATGTTGGCGGTAAGCGAGGTGGCAATGAAACGAAGGGCGTTATATCGAGGTTTACTGTACCACCGTATAAACTTCTGTTTCAATTTAATTCAAAACACATTTTTTGCTGATATTTGTTTATTTCAGATAATTTGTCGAGCGTTGTTGATTGAAGCAAAGTCAAACGAGTATAAAATATTGATCAACATATTTTATCACCGTTTGTAAAATCCTGTATCCGTGTCTATAAATTCCCCAAATGGACTCCCCCCACCTGTCTTGTAGAGCGTTGTGTAACACTTACCGCAGAGACTGTTTGCTGATTATATATTGACTTTAGTTGTCACGTGATTATTATGAAGGAGAATGAATGTTTACTGGTATACGGTGCCTACTAGGATTGATATTAAACACTTTCAGGTGTAATCTTATCAGTACGGCACGTGTCATACGTGGGCCTTACGTGCCCTCAAAAATCATGTATCTTATACTACAGTCAAACCTGACATGACCTATGTATGTATTAAGAGACCACCTGTATTAAGAGACCACCTGTGTTAGGAGACCACATCTATTTAGAGACACGAGAGTCCATCTCTATTAGGAGACCACATGTGTCAGGAGACCACTTCTGTTACGAGACCACCTCTATTAAGAGACCACCTCTATTAGAAGACCACCTCTATTAAGAGACCACCTCTATTAAGAGACCACCTCTACTAAGAGACACCCTCTGTTAGGTAGGGATGTCACGGTAACCGAAATAACGATTAACCGCGGTTCAAAAGACCACGGTTCGGTTCGGTTCATAATTTCCGTATTTCGGTTCGGTTCTCTACTGTTAGGAGACCACCTCTACTAAGAGGCATCCTGCGTAAGTAGACCACATCTTCTAAGAGATTAGCTGTGTTAGGAGATCATCTCTAATCAGAGACCACATGTGTTAAGCTACCACAGTTTGAACTTCACATAGGCGGTCTCTAAATATAGGTTATACTTTACAGTATATCCATAAAAATGGCGTTAGAATGAGATCTGCCGATAAATTGAGGGAAACTTATAATTATAGTAATTCTTCAGAAAGCACCTCGAAACATGTTGGCGGTCAGCGAGGTGACAATCGAACGAGGGGCGTTGTATCGAAGTTTAACTGTAATTGGATTCCACTTCATTGTGTCCTGATACAATAATTGGAAGTTTTCTTAGACAGTTTTAAGAGGAACAATTTTAAGCGATTGTAAAAATGATTTAAATTTAACGATAGATATTCTTATGAAATGATATAACGGTACAATGATACTTATACAATTCATGAGTTTATTTTGATACTTTCTCGTTATTTGCCAGAGTTACAGGACTCAAATTTTGCGCAAAAACCTAACACATTCTCAACCTCGCTATACTGTCACCATTTATTCAGTTCAATTCTGGTATCATAAAGAGGTTTGGCGATAAATCGAGGGAACTTATAAGGGTTTTTTTTATGGAAAAAGAACCCCAGGAAATGTTGGCGGTAAGCGAGGTAGAAATGGACTAATTGACATTATATTGAGGTCTTACTGAATTATCAGATTCAGGTTTATCCAAGACACGTGTCAAAATGTTTTTTTTGTTGTATATACGGTACCATCTTTTTACACACCTGTCACGATAGGCGCCATTCAGAAGGGGAGATAACCGGCAATCAACTTTCTTTGGTAACAGATGTCATGGCAAGGATTTGGAGGGGATTAATGCTTACGAGTACGGAATATTTATAGCATTTCGACCTTTATTGAAGGTCCGGGTGTGTTCAAATACAGAGAATACAGGTAATGACGTATGTTTTTTTGGCTGAAAAGATTTTGTTTGCTTAACATTTCTATCGAGGTAAAATGGGAAATTTATTGAATGTTGAGTGTTTTATTTTTCGGTTGAAAATGTGGCCTTGTTTTGATTATTTATAGCATTAACTGTTTACAATCTAGACTGGATATCTCAACATATAAACATGTATAATTGTTTTCAGTTACACTTTGACAGATAAAGCTTGACATTATTAGTTTAGATTAAATATTTCTTTTATCAAACATATATTGATTTTACATTGGATTTCGTGCAACTTTTACAAACTACATTGTAATTAAGTCCTCTCAAAAACGCGAAATAAAAAAGTGGTCTCACATCATTTACATAAATGAAGGCAGAGTTCTCAGAGTTCTCAACACCATGATCAGATGAGGTCATTCTTATTCGAACCCGGATATTCTTTGAACGTTTAAATTTATTAAACGGTAAAACCTTGTTATACTGTCGCTGCAACAGAAGTCGGCAATATAATGGGGGTAAGCATTATAAAGGGGGTTGACAGTATAAAAAGGGCAACATATTAAAGAAGTTAGAAGATAAAAAGGGAAATTGACAAACGTTGGCTGTAAAAGGGGTGGCAGATCAAATGACTGGCATTAAATCAAGGTTTTATTGTAGTTGAGTTTCTCTGGTTGACAGAATAGGGAAATGTTTCCTTCGGGAAAATAAGAATTGACAGAACAGGCGACCGTACGATAACAAGCATTCCATAAGCACCCTTTTTTATTCTATATTAAATAATTCTTATCTTTAATTACGAGGACTAACGTTAACTATCTTTCATGTTTACGAGTGTTTTTTTCATCAATTATCTCGATACACGAACTCACTTCAGAATATGCAAGGATTTTTCCCTATAGTCAAAAGCCAAAGTTAAATTACACAAGTGTTGCATCCATTCACATGTACACACACGCGTACGCCGTTGTTAACTATTCGCTCGCACGTTTTTGTCTGTACGCTTCCGAGTGGCACTCAGCTGGGGTCAAAGTAAATTAAGGTGTTATGAAATGCAGAACGCGCGAGAGTACGTGCATTTCACGTGTTTTCTGGCTTACCTCCCTTTAAACAGTTAACTTGATAAAAATAAAATTGGGATGAAATTTCATTATACACAAAAAGCTTGAATGTTTTCCTATATGCTTGAATATTATCCTAGATACTTGTATATTATCCCAGATAATTGAATATTATCCTAGATACTTGTATATTATCCCAGATAATTGAATATTATCTTAGATACTTGTATATTATCCTAGATACTTGTATATTATACTAAATACTTGTGTATTATCCTAGATAATTGTATATTATCCTAGATACTTGTATATTATCCCAGATAATTGATTATTATCCTAGATACTTGTATATTATCCAAGATAATTGAATATTATTCTAGATACTTGAATATTATCCCAGATACTTGTATATTATCCCAGATACTTGTATATTATCCTAGATACTTGAATGTTTTCCTATATGCTTGAATATTATCCTAGATACTTGTATATTATCCCAGATAATTGATTATTATCCTAGATAATTTAATATTATCCTAGATACTTGTATATTATTCTAGATACTTGAATATTATCATAGATACTTGAATATTAACCTAGATACTTGTATATTATCCTGGATACTTGTATATTATCCTAGATACTTGAATATTATCCTAGATACTTGTATATTATTCTAGATACTTGAATATTATCCCAGATACTTGTATATTATACTAAATACTTGTATATTATCCTAGATACTTGTATATTATCCCAGATAATTGATTATTATCCTAGATAATTTAATATTATCCTAGATACTTGTATATTATCCAAGATAATTGAATATTATTCTAGATAATTGAATATTATCCAAGATACTTGTATATTATCCTAGATACTTGAATATTATCCTAGATACTTGTTTATTATCCCAGATAATTGTATATTATCCTAGATACTTGTATATTATCCTTGATACTTGAATATTATCCTAGATACTTGTATATTATCCCAGATAATTGTATATTATCCCAGATACTTGTATATTATCCCAGATACTTGAATATTATCCTAGATACTTGTATATTATCCTAGATACTTGTAAATGATCCTAGATACTTGTATATTATCCCAGATACTTGTATATTATCCTAGATACTTGAATGTTTTCCTATATGCTTGAATATTATCCTAGATACTTGTATATTATCCTAGATACTTGAATATTATCCTAGATACTTGTATATTATCCCAGATAATTGTATATTATCCTAGATACTTGTATATTATCCCAGATACTTGAATATTATCCTAGATACTTGTATATTATCCTAAATACTTGTATATTATCCTAGATACTTGAATATTATCCCAGATACTTGTATATTATCCCAGATACTTGTATATTATCCTAGATACTTGAATGTTTTCCTACATAATTGAGTATTATCCTAGATACTTGAATATTATCCCAGATACTTGTATATTATCCCAGATTCTTGAATATTATCCTAGATACTTGTATATTTTCCTACATAATTGAGTATTATCCTAGATACTTGTATGTTATCCCAGATACTTGTATATTATCCTAGATACTTGTATATTATCCCAGATTCTTGAATATTATCCTAGATACTTGTATATTTTCCTACATAATTGAATATTATTCTAGATAATTGAATATTATCCCAGATACTTGTATATTATCCTAGATACTTGTATATTATCCTAGATAATTGAATATTATCCTAGATACTTGTATATTATCCCAGAAAATTGTATATTATCCTAGATAATTGAATATTATCCTAGATACTTGAATATTATCCTAGATAATTGAATATTATCCTAGATACTGTATATTATCCCAGATAATTGATTATTATCCTAGATAATTGAATATTATCCTAGATACTTGTATATTATCCAAGGTAATTAAATATTATTCTAGATAATTGAATATTATCCCAGATACTTGTATATTATCCTAGATACTTGTATATTATCCTAGATATTTGTATATTTTCCTAGATACTTGTATATTATCCTAGATACTTGAATATTATCCTAGATACTTGTATATTTTCCTAGATTCTTGTATATTCATGGGCTGAATTAGAAAGGATGCTGGAACTTTCGGTGTCGGATTAAACAGGATGTTGGAACACTCAGGTGTCAGATAGGTCAGGATTTTGGAATATTAAGGATCGGAGGAGAAAGGTTGTTGTAATACACATGTATCAGATAAGACAGGATTTCGGAATATTCAGGTACTATACAGGACAGGATGTTAAAAAAGCTAGGCGTCGGATAAGACAGGTTTAACAGAAGTCGACTTGCCTTGAAAAAGCGGCACGTCAGTCTGAAATTGACATATACTGACAGTCAGCAGTTACACAGGGGCGCACTAAATTTAGGTAAATAATAAATACGGATTAGTTTGTTTTAGTAAAACATTTGAAAATTTACGAATTAATTAAGGCTAATTAAACAAATTTGATATCTAAACTGAAGCAAACGGATTATTCCAAAGTAATTCGAAACATACACAATGCCACAAATTGAGATTTCAAAATATTGGTCACAATGAATCTCGTTTTACATAAAACAACAAAACAGAATCGCCATACGGAGGAATACTCGTTTTTGAACATTCAGACTAGAGACTTAAATGGGAATTCCGTCTGTTAATCATACTTTAAGTCCGTGTAATTGGCAGACTAAAGATTATTATCGTATCATGAAAAAGTTTAACTATATCATATAAAACCTTATAAGAAAACGATAATTTAAAACCCGGAGACTGATATATTCATGAATGAATTCCTCGGACTATTAACCTTCATTACTGATATATCTGCTCCTATTTTTTGTAAGATTATATATCAAATGTCATTTTTTTCACAAATGACGCCTAAAAGGTTTCGATCTAGACATGGATATAAGTATATAAATATATACATATGTAAGTGCAGATACGAATGTACTTTTCACGTAGATCAGTGTGTACTTTTACGGGGTCATACATTATATATTATAAGTAATAAGATGCTTTATAGACCTACAAAACCCTATGGTGCCACATAAAGGTGCAATGATGAGAGCCGCGGGGTAGGTTTATTTAGGGATATCGACCTCGATGTTTAACCCATAACCCCACACAACTAGCTATTAACGTTCCCATACACCCAGAACACGTGACTTAAAAACACTATCATTAAGGGAGCACCCCTCCTGTATATTACTCCATAAAACATTTCATCTTAAGGTGTCTTGCCCCAAAGTAATAATACACGCCCCATGCTTTTATCGTTGGCCGTAATTACCTCCCTAATGATAACGTACCCGAGCATATTTCTTCAGACACAGAGACGATTTACATTTTTAACATACCGATAAATCATGTTTTAAACGGGTTCGTCTATCCATGTACGTTACAACGAGTGTGAAATCCGATCCCGGTCGGAAAGTGAAAGAGACAATCTTATGAAATGGTGACGTGAAATAAACATTTTGTGCAAAGTGTTTGTCGAGTGCAACTGTTCGCTTCAAATTAACGCTGTAATTGAATAATGATCTCCCCTTCAACAAAATTTGTTTTATAACAGACATTTTCAACGACCTGTTTACTGAAACACGTTCAAGGAAAAGGCAAGTATAACGCGCGTATTGAATACTTTTGTGCAAACATGAGGGTCAAGCGGCGGATAAGGCGCATGCTACTGGTTTTTATAACGCCTCTGACCTCTGCTCAAAACATACGTCTTCAAAGTAATCAGTGATTTTTGGATGACAAACATTTGAGTCCAGGGCCCGTATTCATGAAACCGTTCTCAGGCTCAAGCATGGATTCTGTGCTCATGCAAGCTTTCTTGTAACTCACCAGAATCATGTCAATGATCAAAAAGTTAAATTTAAATATCGAAAACAGTATTCGGCTATTAGTCTCTTTAATTTTTGTCCCAAACTTTTTTTTTTTTTTTTAATTTATTTATAACTGAAACAAGAAATTAGACTTGAGCACAATATCCATGCTTGAGCATGAGAACAGTTTCATGAATACGGGCCCTGGACTAATGCGTTTCCCGTGGGACTCGCCACCTTTTAAGAAATTTAACTATATCTCTTGGTAATTGGACTCATCAACTTTTTTGAAAATTATATGTTCTAGGTACATCTAAATAACTCCTATAAGAATCACCGAAATTATTCTTTAGTTACGAATATAAAAATTGTTAAGTGACGCGTTCGTAACATCTGTTGTTGTAAAACTACAATAATCATGTGTAGCTTACAATAATGTTATGATTTGCTGTTGTAGCAAATTCGATCTCCAGGCAGTCAAGCCTTTGTAAATTTTTCCTTTCTTATTAATTAATTAATTGATTGATTTATTTAATCTAATAATATTATTTTATTTCATTTATTTATTTTTGTACTGTTTTATTCGATCTTTAAACGGCTTCAAGAAAAACTTGTTTTCATCCCAAGAATTCATGGAAATGACTAGCGATAGTTATAATACTGGTACATTTTTTTGTTTGGTTTGTTTGTGTTTTACGTCCTCTTAACAGCTATGGTCATTTAAGGACGTGCCTGGTTTTGATGATGGAGGAAAGCCGGAGAACCCGGAGAAAAACCATCGACATGCGGTCAGTACCTGGCGACTCTTGAACCCGCGACCCAGTGGCGGAGGGCTAGCGATACGAGAATGTCAGATGCCTTAATCACGCAGCCCCGGTAAATTAAATCAACTTGGACATAATCAATTTTGCAAAGGACAAGTGCGGTTCACTAACTGGATATGTCTGAATTCCAAGATTGTTTAACCTTGGCACGATTCCATTTACAATTTATTTTATTTACTTCAAATTCCGAATGTGGATGAATCTGATGAATTTTCGTAGTAAAAACTGAAATATTTAGACGCGATTCTGATTTTTAACCTGAAACTTTGTAAGATAATACAGAGTTCAAGACACAAGTATTCATCCAAAATCCATTCTCTTTACTAACATTTTTAAAGATACAGTTTCTGTACTATGTTTTCTGGAGTATTTTTCGTATGAAAGTTTGTGAATTTCAATTATTTTGTTTTTGCATTTATTTTTAAGATATAGGAATCCATTGGGTGGTACTGCGAAATAAAGATTTTTTTTTTACAAAAACAAATAAACAAACAAAACAATCGCTACCTAAACAATCTATCGACAAGCGTTAAAGTGTTGTCAGTAAAATTATTATCATAATCTTGCGATACTACTAATTAAAAAAATCCAATTGTCAGTACTTTAAGTGGATAATAAATGTATACAATTAATACATCAACATTCAAGAACAAAAGATTTGGGCGTGACGTATAGATAACCGGCCCGATAGCCATGCTCTGTTTGATAGAAGTTCGATTTTTCGTGGGCTATCGTAAATTCCACCGGGCTTTTTCGACCGGGGTCTGTCTGTCCTGGGGCACGTTCGCGTGACTAACAGTATAGTAGGGAGATTGTTGCACCGATAATCTCAAAAACTGACCAGTCTATATCATTATATTGTCCAGGCTGACCCCAGCTGACCAAGCGAGGACGAATCTCTACCGTATCTCTTTGTCACCATCTCGATCGGCGCTGACCTGACGGTCTCGGGGGGTAAATTCGGCCATCGAAATATATCGGTATCCTTGATATCATTTCTGTGACGCACTGCTTTAAATGTGTTAATACAATGTATAAGTAAATTATACAGCATAACTTCTTCAAATGGAATATTCTTCTGAGCTGAATATTACATGTATCTTACTAACCCCAGCCCCAAAACCCGATTTTAACTTTATTCAAAAGCTAATTGTCACTCTGTTCCGGGTATTCCCAACCAGGCTTAGACGTTTTAATTTAGAAAGATGATGCAACGTCTTTTTTTTTTTTTTTTTTTAAATATGTCTTATTTTGTGAAATAATCAAATTTCAAGCCATGCATGTGAAAATCCCAGTTTATTTGGAACTAAGAAAATTAAGCGGTTCATTTAAATGTAGGTGTTAATGTATAGGGTTGCTGTTATCCCCGTATGATGCAAATTCGTGTATTTTTGGGTTTCGTTTAAAAATTCCAAAACATGATAATTGCTAGTTGAGGGAAAGGAATTTTCAGTTATAAAAAAAACAGCTCTCTGAAAAACTTTTTTTGCACGTCTTTACCGTCTTTAAAACCGGCATGGATGCTTTAAATTTAATATTCAATATGTTTCAGATTATTATTGAATATCTATCGTTTTAATAAGTTGGTACTTTGACATTGCTGAACTTTCTTACAAAATCGATTTATTTCTATTATTCCTTCGGTGGAATTTCTTTCGTCTATTCTTTTCGTTTCAAAATTAAATTTCACAGTATACTATATACACAGTGGTTTTAAAAAAACACCAATCGATATTCAAATGACCTTTACATATCTTATAACGTAAAATCAAGTTAAGTGACCTCATATAGTGTGACAAATAGTTTATATTTATAGAATAAATCGCCACAATCGAATGTTCAATGTTCATGAAGACTATGTATAGGCAAGTCTTATAGGGTTCGTGTCTTTCATGTGATTTCATTAAGAAATTTCTAATTTGTGTTTGAAATGAACGTCGATGTTTAAGCAAATTCATAAGTGTACCATGTAGTTTAAAAGTCGTGACCCCTATTTTCTAGGTATTTTAAAGATTCCGGATTCTAGTTTCGGTTTTGCTAGCACTTAGGTATATTATAATGAAATCATAATGATGACAAAGAACAGTAATCAAACATTGATGACGCCTTTGAAAGATACACAAGAATTAATGACAAATTTGAAAGATACATAAGAACTGATGACGCATTTGCAAGGTACACACGAATTGATGATGCATTTAGAAATGCACAAGCCTTGAAGACACATTTGTAACATAAACATGAACTGATGAAATATTGAAAATTGATAATCATTTCGAAACTCCTGGGTGCAAAACATTGTAACATGGATAATTCTTATGTATTTCGAATTATAAGACAATATCTATTTTTTATTGATTTAATCGGTAGAACTCAATGTCAAATCTCAGGTAAAATGTGTGAGATAGCATACAGCCTTAAGTGACAATTCATTTGCTGTAAAATTAAAAACATGTGATACAAACAAGGTAGAAACAGCGGGTTACTTATTTACCATAATGATAAGGTCATGTAATTTCTTGTCGGTCCTCAAAATCTTTCCGTTTTAAATGCCGATAAAGCTTGGGGCCGCGGTGGCCAAGTAGTAAAGGCGTCTGACATTCTGCTACCTCTGACATTCTGCTACCACTAGCCCTCCACCACTGGGTCGCGGGTTCGAGACCTACGTGCGGTATTCGCCAGGTTCTGGTTTTTCTCAAGTAGCTCCGGCTTTCCTCCACCACCAAAACCTGGCACGACCTTAAATGACCATAGCTGTTGAAACGACGTATAACACAAACAAACCAAAAGTGTACAGTAAATAGGCTCAAATCTTCAAAGCTTGACAGTATTCATGTTATAGTTTAAGGCGTGGCTGTTTGTAGTCATCATAACGCTGCACATCATGTACTTCATTTTTTTAGTTTAAGACACATATTTCTATCTATTTGGAAACTTGTTGACAGATATAATATCAAAGTTTTACTTAATACACAAACAATTTACGTATTCAAGTAAGTTATATAATGAAATACATTGGAGAATGCGTTTCTAGGTTGATATAACTTGTGCTTGGTCCTTTTTGTTGAATAACAAATAAAATAACGTATTAAACGTACATTGATTGTGTATAAAGTAAAACTTTAGTATCACATATTTCCAAATTGACGAATCTTATTATAATATTGAGGACAAATATAGTATTTCATCTAAAGACTTCGCTCTCCCTCACAGCTCGTTAACTAGCACCAGTGTGAGGCAGATTGTTAATCAATTAACAGATGGCAGTTGCTGATAAAAGGACGCGAAAAACAAACCCTTTTCCGAAACATGCCAATAAATGGTGTCAGAATCTACGGCGTGGTTTGGGCGACAACCGGACTCAAACATCTTCGCCGTTACAAAATAAACAGTTATATATTTGTTAACGACACACAGTTAGTTAGTGTCAATACTAAAAACACCTTTATGTTCAGGTAAGCACGTTAAAGCACCTTTTCGTGGGAATAAAAACGAGAAAACTTTATAAATTATTGAAAAACTGTGAAAACATTGCCGGTAGTCGTTATCGCATTTTCTTTCACGTCACGTGTCAACGAGTCTGGTGTAAATAACGAACAATACCCTAGGTGTCGCTGTGGTAGGCCGTTTCGCGACAAGTCTAATCCCCACAGCCAACAACGGTAAGTATGTATATCACAACTTAAGCCTTAGTAATCAGTGTGCCAATGAAAGACAGAAGAGCACTCGACCGCTCAATTAGCCAACGTCCGAACTATTCAATAAAGACCGGAACGTTCCGTAATAATATTTGCGGTTGAAGGTGTGAGGTAAATTAGTGGTACCTCGGACGATTTCGTTGACATGTATTGTTCGAGAGTGGAAAGATGAGATCCGAACTGTTATATAAGTCGTTCTGTGGTCAGAACTGTCAAACTTTGGTATATACAGTGTAAAATCGTAAGAAATAACATGATTTATCCCGTTAATAACACTGTAATCCTTCAACAGCGGGGCGCGCGCGTCCTTGGTTTATCCGCGTAATATCGCGTGCTTGGGACGACGCCCACGCGAACCGCCACGCGACCTTTGTGTATATACTTGTATACATATACCTGTACATATGCATTCGAGAAGACGTTTACCTGTAACGATATAACTTCACCTGTATTAGGAATGAAATACATATGTATCAACATTAATATTGTCAAATTACAAAATTTCCAACACACTGCATTATATTGTAAATGTGTAAGNTTACACTACTAATGCCTCTTGTCTGAGCAAAGGTGGAGGATTTTTTTATGTATATCCAATAGTGTAGTGAAGTCACAAGTTTAATTTACGTTTGAAAAATTGTTGATATTTGGTTACGCTCTTTGTGGAATTAATCATCGTTAAGACTAAAAGCTACTTCTAAAGGAAATCACGAATATTGTAACTAAAGTAACTTACAGGTATATGCTACCTTTACACATTTCATGTATGATTATTTAGAGCTATGTTCCTAAATTAACGTATGAAAAATCGGTCTCCATCAAGTTAGAACTTGATGTACGAGTCTATGCATTTTGTATCCCTTTCTGAGATATGCACAATTTGTTCACAAAATTCGGAAAAGACGTTTACAGATATTTTTTTCTTGCGACTCTTTTTCAAAGAAGGCGGATACCATTTGGTAAGGTAGCACATGTACGTAACCACTCGTCACAACTCGGCAGATTCCGTACTTAGCCGAAGTTAGCCGATTGATGATTGACATGCGTAAGCAGTATATACCAAGAACAACTTTCGACAATGTAAACTTCCTTCTCGAGAGCTGATTTGTAATTTACCTCACTATCCATAGCGCATTGCTTCGTGCTAACAAACATTATGCAATTAATTAAGACAAACTTAAAAACAAAATGGCCGTCTGATGATGCGGTGCGCCGGAGTGCAATACATCATCTTACACAAAATTGCACATGCTCCTGACTCTAATCTATTCGCTCATGGTTAGGTAACACCCGCTGTCCCAACGTGACCGCGGAAAATGATGAAAAGCACCACTTTCGAATTCGTGGCTAACCTCTTTCTTAATGGGTCCGTAGGCACACTTCAAGAGACACGACGACAGAAGATAATTATGGCCGCCAAAACATTACGCCATAGTCATGGTACGCGTGGCGCAGGACGTGATTCTCCGCGCAAATTGGTAACTGCAATGTTCATTCTCGGCGGCGGTGCTTCTTTGCGAACCAAACCATGTGCACCGTCGCAGAAATGTTTGTTTTGCCCGTCATATTATGTCTTTTCTCACGCGATTGACCGAAGATATATGATGTCAAAACCGCGTCTTTTGGACGTTTGTTTCGCTACACAACACCGTACTATACTGCAGTAAATCTTACCGGCGTATGCCAAGCAAACGCACATGCGATTCAACGATATGTTTTATGGGGTCGTTTCCTGTCGGATAACACGAGACGTCTTATTTCAGTAATACCTAACACAATCTGTTCTAGTTTTCCGGTTAGTTGTTGTCGTGTGATCGACTTCGACATTTTAATTTCATGCTCTATACCTTAAAAAACCTGTATAGCATCTCGGAACAAAACAAAAAAAATGGCTTTCGTTAACTTTATCTGTTTGAAAAATGCCGGTATTAGCATTATAAAGGAAAAGAAAGAAAACAAGAAAAAATACGAAACAAAACAATTGTCCTGATTTTCTTCTCAATTTTGTTGTTCACCATTGACTGCGCACGCGTTAGCGACAGCCCGCGCACAGCGGCAAGTGACATCCCGCGGTTGGACATCTATGCCTGACAGCACACTGCCGTGATTTATATTATGAGAACTCCGTTATGATGCAAGTAACATCTGTAGCGATGTACATCGTCGCCTTGCATTAAACAGTTATATATACAAGAAGAACTGAGCGATTTTTCGGTTATATAAGTTTCATGAGTTACATTTTGTATGGGATTTTTTTTTTAAGTAATTGGGACACTGAACGCATCTTATATATATATACACACACAGTGACTTACCATAAGTCTATAACATTACGTCATTTACCCATTGGATTCTGTGTTAGTTTACGCCTGGAAACTAAATTCTCCAGGCTTTGTTTATAGTCAAATATGGCAAACAGCTAAATAATTATCTAGCGCTTCTAATGATAACATGAATATAAATATTCGTTTATAGAATTCTAAACACGGTACGTTAATTGTCCAAAACATTTTTTACGGCAAAAGTTAAATTTTTGTCTGTGGGAATGACGTCAAAGTATACTTTGTATACTGTGATATCTCAATAACAGAGCCAATTATAATAATATAAACATTACCGGAAGAAAACAAACTGGATAGTTATCTAACAAGATGACAAGTTTTACCAATAAACTGGATCTCAAACGAAATCACGATTTTCAAAAAGCAGTAAATTAACATAGAATCAAATGGGAAAATGACGTAACATGAAAGCCTAACAGCACGTCACTGTGTAATACCGCGGTGGCGGAGTGGTTAAGGCGTCTGACCCTCAACTATCACGTCGTCTGTGTTTTTTCTCATGATTCTCCTGTTTTTCTACGCCACCAAATCTTTGTTCGTCCTTAACTCATTCACCCCTGAAGACACATTTGAACTCATCAAAATCAAAGGTTGGAATAGTTCATTATGAAATTTCAGGGGTGAATGAGTTAAATGAATTTTACCAGCTGTAAATAGAACGTAAAACATTTTTTTGTAATCGGACGCCAATATTTCATCCTCGAAGTCGTTTTGTCAGCTGTTGTTGTCCGCTTCAGTTTTTCGACAAGCAAACTGATGATAATGTCGGGATTTTCATGAAAAGAAAAATCACAAGAAAAATGTATAGTTCACATGAAGAATTCGTGTAGATATTAAATAAACACACAATACCATACAAATATATTTATCTAACTTCACAGATACAACTTTTTTGTACGGACGTACATACTCAATATCATGTGCTGCACGCGCAAGTAGATGTATTAGTCCGCCTAGCTGTAACGTCAGGCAAACCTTTATTGTATTGCTTATAAGCTAGTGAAAAGAAGAAAGGCGTATTGAAATCAACGAACTTGAGGCAGTTTGAATTTTTCGCTGTTTCCTCGGAGGACAATTTATCAATTCCATTTAAAAATATATTTGTAGATGTCATCAAACTTGCATAAAATAAAAATGCCATAGTTTTACAACATTCATCACAAAGAAAACATTATTTTAGAAAGGTAGAAAAAAAACACCAAGACAATCCGACGAAAGATCTTGACACTACTACACTTGGTTTCGCAGTGCGAACACAAGACTGAAAATCACACATATGGCTCACGTGAGATTGGCATCAATGCACGTGCAGCTATGAAGATTAGTCTATAATAAGATCATGGTAAATGTATTTCCGCCTATTTCCTGCAAAGGATTATGACGTAACCGACGCGTGAAAGAGGCCGCAAATCCGGAAATTTATGTAAATTATATTGAAACAAATGGGTTGAAGCATCCTACGACATGTGCGGAGGATCTGATAATGGTTTCAAGCGATTGTTATCGAACATTAGGAGATGAAGTTTTCTCTCCATAATGTCTGCCAGAGACAAATGAGCGTCAATGTTCCAACATTGGTCTGTTTGTAATAATAACTGGTTTTAACCATATTACCAGAATTATTTATCCTCATATAAACAATGCAAATGAACGCACGGTGTTTCATAACATGGCAAATTGACGTGTTTTTTTTTTTTTTACCGGGTAACCCATTCATCTCAATCTTACCTTAAGTTAGATGTAACTCTTATTATTTGGGCTTTTATTTCATAAGCGATGAGACATTTTCTATTTCCAGACTCGAGTCTTAAGTGAATATCTCGATCAGTCTGACATAAAAGCTTGTGAGCTTTTCTCTCCCTTCTACATTTTTTCTTCTTCAGATTTTCTCAATATTTTTCGCCATTAACGTTTTTTTCAAAATTTCAAATGACGCGCATTTCAATCCCTTAATATATCGTATAACGAATGCAATAAATTACATGTAGAATCTTTATTCGACCGGCTATTCTTGTTGACTTTGTCTTGGTCATATTTATTAAATTTTCTCAAGTAATTAATATCTTGACGAATTATGTTGACAATATTTAATGATTGATAAAAAGTGAAACATGTATTTGTAAAAAAAATATGAGATAGACATTTTTACAATATGAAGTTTTGTGCTTAAGTTAAGAAATATGCACATTTTCGAAAATGAAGAATGCGAGGATTTGTATAAGTGTAGAAACAATCAAACAGTCGTTATTTTAGATTAATGGAAAAGTGGAGATAATGCTACTGAATTATTTTCTTTAAGCTATGAAAAAAAAGTCTGAACGAAACCGTCATAAATATTTTTTTTATTCCTTTTCTTATTGTTGTTATATAGAAATATGAAAACATCTAGAAACATAACTATAAACTTAATATAAATGTGACTTTTAGAAAACATTTTTTTTTGTTCAAGTAACGGACTTGAAGTTGAAGTCTATAGAACGTCGGTTATATCCGAACCCCGATTATCCGAACCCCGATTATCCGAGCTTTCAGAAGCTGAATTTTGTTCATGTTGCTAATGGGTTCCCCGTACCATTGCCAAAAACTGCCAACAATTTGTACATTATGTTTACCATATGTATTGAGGAGAGGACTGTATTAAAATATAAAATATGTTTAGACTCAACTTCAGGCATCACTTTAGCTTTTATAAACCATTTCCGGAAAGAAAGAACGTTACGAAAAAGTAATACAAATGAAATAACAACAAAAATCAACGTTAGTGTTCGATATCACATTGAAGTTAGCGCACATCTTCAATGAAATGTTAAAATCTTGTTACAGTAAGTGCTCTTTCATTTGGCGGAAAAAACGAACAACACGTTCCAATAACGTTCCCGTATGTGCAAATCTAATAATCTTAATAGTCCTTAACAGCTCCGGCGTGAAGAAATTATGAAACAATGTGGATTACCGCCTTAATTAACATGTTTTACACATTATGACGTTGCTTGGGGTCTGTAATAATATTTTAAACTTATGAAATACATATTTCAACTTTTACACGTAAATCAATTTACAATTGGGTGAAAATATGAAAAAGAAAACGTTTCACTGACCGCCATTTTGGATCCAACCTATACTTGATACCATCGAACAAGACTTTCCGAACGAACCGGTGCGTTCAATTTAGTGGATCGTTTAGTTCGTTCTGCTAAACAGATGACACTGATTGGTTCGTATAATTTTCATCCAGACGCATTGTACACTAGGTATTATCATATCATGTATCATAAACTGTCGTAGCTTGTTCCGAAGTTTCTTTCATTGTATGTCCATCTGAATTCCTAATTCAACTTTTTTTTGTTTTGATGTTATTTATTTCAAAAACATGTTAACTATTTCGATGTTAATTTCACTCCGCTGTCCATGGAAATGTCTGTTTCATGAATAAACATTGAAAGCGACAACCTTTTCCCGATCTCTGTCAATCAAATACCACACTTCCAACTTGGGTGTGTTTTTGAATTCTGTTTAATATACACAATCAGCTGTATTTATTTAAAATGTAGACCATTTAAATGTCCCTTTTATAAATTCATATCATTTGTTAAGTTGAGTGCGAAGCACGCCAGACGTCACTAGGTTGTTATATATTTTAATTTTATCTTCTTCATCTGTCAAACTGATGGAAAACAAAATCCACAGTCAAAAGTTATAGCATGGTTAGCTTAATCTTACTAATGTTACTTATAATTTTGACGTCAACATAAGCAAAGTGTTTTCCATTTTTATTTTTTTTCAAACAAATGTTTAAATAAAAGGCACACATATTTTGATGAATGCTTCTTAAGTAGACAAAACTATTTTTACACGAAAAGATGAGAGATATTTTTTCGCTAAAGCTTTATTAAGTTGACAAAACAGAGCAAATTAAAACGTTATACTGAAACAGTTACAGCGGTTCATAAATCACTAAAAATGGTCTTTGTTGAAAATTCTTTGTTTTTTTTACAGAAATAAAAACTAGACACAGCTTTTAAATAACACCAAACGTATGCAAATGCGATATAAATGAATATTCATCAATTTTATAACATAAAGTCGTGTAATGATTATATTAAGCTTCTTTGTACATTTTCTATACGTTATACTTATTACCAAGAGCATCACTCATTACTACGGCTTCGTTACGACAATGATTGGCAGACGTCAGGATATTTCCTGAAGTTTATATAGAATTCTTTCTCCGAGAAGATCTGTTTATAATTAAAAAAAATACCAGTGTTACAGGACAAAAACAAATCTTATATTTATGTATCAGTGTATAGAAGGATATCAAAAAATAGAATCTACCCCGACCATTGCCGAGGGTAAGACATTCGAGATTGTTACACCTCAAATGAATTTCTAGCTATTTGATTGGTTGGGAGAAAATTAAACAAAAAAATCTCTGTCGCCCTCCGAAAATACATTGGTTTTAAGGGGCGCGGGATATAGTGCAATGAGACAGTGCAAAATATCACATGCGCGAAAAATGTGCAAATTTTATCAAGCGCCGGTGCGATAGCAGACTATCAACAAACAAGATGTCATTATCGAGGTCTGCTGCCGTTTCTGAGCTTCAAAGAGTTTTGGTGTAACAAAATAGATATGACATTCATTGCATAGGGATGAATATGACATTCATTAGCAGGTGACAGTGAATATTGTCAACCCGAGAAAACCATTGTCACTCGAGGTGAAGACGAGGGTGACAATGGGTTTTCTCGGGTTGACAATATTCACTGTCACCTGCTAATGAATGTCATATGTATATAATATCATCGCTATGCATTGATGACGCGACGTCATGTTATTGTTATTAGTTAGATCGCGCCATTCTGCACGAGGCTATCTCCCCTTAGTAGGAGAGACGCTGATCTTTTCCGGCTTAAAAGGGAGACACACCTGTGNGGGGGGGGGACATACAATATTCTCCTACTGTGAGGATAAAACAGAAAAATCCCAACCCGAGGAGTGATATTCTTGATTTCTTACCCGAGGCTTGCTTCAAGATAAGGGTTGGACAATCAAGAATCTTATTTCTCGGGTTAATATATTTTTGACATACCATCACCGTAGGAGGGTGATTCTTTTTTTTATCCTACAACTACTACATTTGAAAAAAAGTTGTTCGGTATTTGCATTTAAAAGTGACGTCATATTTCATTGTTCTTGTGACGTCATAAGTATTGTTTCCTTCAACGTGCACTATGTGATACCTTGAATTTTCTACGAGATAAACAGATTCAACAAATGGCAAACATGAGTATTTAATTATTTCCAGTTGGCATTCATAGGCATATAAAATGTCAACTGAAAGCAGTTTAATGTTTAATTATTCATCTCATACAAGGCCAGCCAGAATCTTGTACACCATAACACGGTCAGTCAGGTCTTTTGAGATGCCACAGCTGTTGTAGAACGTAAATACTTCCAGTCATGTGGCGCAGTTGGTAGTGTTCTTGCCTTTCATTAAGACGGCCGGGGTTCGATTCTGCGATCGGATATGAAAAGGTACTGGTTCATCTTCTCAACCACGTTGGTTTTCTCTGGGTACTTTGATATCCTTCCGTATTAACACATCCGAGCGCTACCATCAGGATGAACATCAATAATTCATAAGATGATAGAACTTACTTTTCATAAATGTTGTAAATTAAATACAGTTTAATATACTCCAGTTTCGCTTTACGAGTGTTCATGCAGCTTTCTGGGTGTTTTGTTTTGGTATTCATAGAGTAGCGTATTGTGTTACTTTGGTGATTTAGCCTCGACGGGTATACCAAGGAATAACCGGATTTAAATATGACCGGAATTGGGTGTCCTGTCCATGGCCTATAACATTCAGTATGAGATGCGGGTCAAGGTCGCACGGCCCTCATGATAGTGACCATTCCTCCCAGTTATGTTATCCTGCTCCGTCGAGAGCATTATT